>NC_084756.1:2059070-2114070 GCF_033978785.1 Entelurus aequoreus | reverse complement strand
AATTTGACCAGCAAAGGTCGATAAAGCTACATCTTAGGTTTAATTGTTCTGAGCCACATGTGTGCAATGTTTGCTGTGTGAATTAACACTAAACCTATTTTATTTATGTAAAATACACAATGGAAGTTATACTTTTGTAATGTTTATATTTTCAGTCCTACAAACCTAAATAAAAGAAACACAACTGAAATAATACTAAGGTACATTTTTAGTCTACTTTATACTTTTTGTTTTCACCCTCTTTTTGTGCCCTTGTGTGCATCATCCTTTCCATCCTTGTAACTGAGCTACTGTGTGGAACAATTCCCCTTGTGGATCAATACAGTTTGTCTAAGTCTAAGTCTAATAATTCAAAAGAAGGAACATCAGTCATCAATTAAAACGTAGCTGTTTCTTCATGCTATTAACTATCTGCCTCGCTGGAAAGGAGTAGCGAAGGCAGAATAATGAATTTATTGACAGGGCAATGTGAAAGCCGATTTGTTTACTCTGTAAATAAGTAAACACAGTCTCAAAGGAATACAACCTGCAGAGGCCCCTTTTAAAGAAACATCCACATTTTGAAGTCCGTCCCCTGAGACCTTGGGCTCTCGAAACTGTGGCCCTCTTCATTATGCAGTTGAATAACCCTGCTATAAGCGTTGTGGAGATGATTCAAATGTAAATATTAAAGGGGAACTGTACTTTTTGAGGAATGTTGCCTATCAATCACGATCCTTATATAAAACAAGCACATTGTTTTTATTTTTTTATGCATTATAATTTGTAAACAAATGCTAGCAAAAGTCAGCTTACAATGGAGCCTACGCGAGTCGCACTATTCCACCTATAAAGCACATAAAAATAATTTAACGTTTTATATACATGGAAGTAGAGATGTCCGATAATATCGGCCGATAAATGCTTTAAAATGTAATATCGGAAATTATCGGTATCGGTTTCAAAAAGTAAAATGTATGACTTTTTAAAACGCCGCTGTGTACACGGACATAGGGAGAAGTACAGAGCGCCAATAAACCATAAAGGCACTGCCTTTGCGTGCCGGCCCAGTCGCACACACAAGTGAATGCAAGAGCCATACAGGTCACACTGAGGGGATGTGTAAACAACTTTAACACTGTTACAAATATGCGCCACACTGTGAACCCACACCAAACAAGAATGACAAACACATTTCGGGAGAACAGCCGCACTGTAACACAACACAAACACAACAGAACAAATACCCAGAACCCCTTGCAGCACTAACTCGCTACATTATACACCCCCCGCTACCCACTACACACCCTCCCCCCACCTCAACCAGGCCCACCTCAACCTCCACAGGCTCTCTCAGGGAGAGCATGTCCCAAATTCCAAGCTGCTGTTTTGAGGCATGTTAAAAAAAAAAAGCACTTTGTGACTTCAATAATAAATATGGCAGTGCCATGTTGGCTTTTTTTTCCATAACTTGAGTTGATTTATTTTGGAAAACCTTGTTACATTGTTTAATGCATCCAGCGGGGCATCACAACAAAATTAGGCTATTAATTCCACGACTGTATATATTGGTATCGATTGATATCAGAATCGGTAATTAAGAGTTGGACAATATCGGAATATCGGCAAAAAAGCTATTATCGGACATCTTTAGTCACAATGAAGCATCAGTGGGCGAGTAGAAGAAGATGGCACTATCGACCCTGAAAAAAAATCTAAATAAATCGCAAAAATCTGACTTTTAACAGCAACTAGACAACAAAGTATGAATGTAAGGAAATTGCTGACTTTGATGTTTTTTGTATTCGTGGTCGTGTTGTAATTGGCTGTTTAAAAACTGGTTAAAAACTTGTAACACTGAATTTGACCAGCTGCTTCTTAGGTTTAATTGTTCTGAGCCACATGTGTGCAATGTTTGTTGTGTGTATTAACACTAAACCTATTTTATGTATGTAAAATACACAATGGAAGTTATACTTTTGTAATGTTTGTATTTTCAGTCCTACAAACTTAAATAAAAGAAACAAAACTGAAATAATTCTACTACATAATACTATGTTACATTTTTAGTCTGCTTTATACCTTTTGTTTTCACCCTCTTTTTGTGCCCTTGTGTGCATCATCCTTTCCATCCTTGTAACTGAGCTGCTGTGTGGAACAATTTCCCTTGTGGATCAATACAGTTTGTCTAAGTCCTAATTCAAAAGAAGGGACATCAATCATCAACTAAAACAGAGCTTCTGTTTCTTCATGCTGTTAACTATCTGCCTCGCTGCACACGCTGGAAACGAGTAGCGAAGGCAGAATAATGAAATTATTGACAGTGCAGTGTGAAAGCCGATTTGTTTACTCTGTAAATAATTAAACACAGTCTCAAAGGAATATAACCTGCAGAGGCCCCTTTTAAAGAAACATCCAAATTTTGATGTCCAGCCCCTGAGACCTTGGGCTCTCGAAACTGTGGCCCTCCACGTTGTGGAGATTAATCCAATGTAAATATTAAAGGAGACTGTACTTTTTGAGGAATTTTGCCTATCAATCACAATCCTTATGTAAAACAAGCACATTGTTTTTATTTTTTTATGCATTATAATTCGTAAACAAATGCTAGCAAAAGTCGCCTACGCAAGTCGCACTATTCCACCAATAAAGCACTTATAAATCATTTAACGTTTTATATACACGTAAGTATGTATGTATGTAGTGACAGGCACATTCATATTAAGTGTAATATGTACGTAGTTTGGTCATTTTAAGCATACAGCGACGCATTAATTTCATCACAATGATCACTTTTTCCTTCAACAACACTGACTAACTCACGGTAGACTTCATGAGAGCCAACAAACATAATAAAACAATCACTTACTGTATAATGTCCGCTCTCGCTGCGATGCCGACTGTTAGGATGTTGATAAATTCCAGTTTAGACGAAGAATTAATCGTAATCCTTGTAAAAATCAAGTGATTCTTTGGTGTACCACTAGATTGAGCCATAACACAGTTTGAGAATCACTGACCTGGAATGAACTTTCACCAGCTCAGAGGCGAGAGAGCAGCTCACCAGCTCGTGATGTCGATATAGCAGCATAAGCTAGTTACCTCTCTGTGATCAATACGCCGCTAAATGTAGGTCTTTAACGTTAGCGCTTATCATAAGAATATCGCTAATAGTTGGATGATATTCAGGTCAAAGCAAAAAAAAATGCAGTTCCCCTTTAAGACTTACAATATTAGAGGCAATAAGGCATACTTGCCAACCCTCCCGTTTTTAGCGGGAGAATCCCGTTATTCAGCGCCTCTCCCGACAACCTCCCGGCAGAGATTTTCTCCCGACAAACTCCCGGTATTCAGCCGGAGCTGGAGGCCACGCCCCCTCCAGCTCAATGCGGACCTGAGACTGAGTGGGGACAGCCTATTCTCACGTCCGCTTTCCCACAATATAAATACGCTTGCAAGTTCCAAAACGAATGGAAACAAGAATTTCAGTTCATCCAGGACAGTTCGAAGGGGAAGGTGTATGTTGCCTGTAAATATGTAGAACAGACTTCTCCATTGAACACGGTGGCCGAAATGATTTCTCAGTCATGAACAGAGAAGTTAAACAGGACAATACTGCCATCTAATGGATAGATAATTTAAGTATTTCTTTTATGTAAATAAAATAAATATATATATATAGCTAGAATTCACTGAAAGTCAAGTATTTCATACATATATATATATACATATATATATATATACGTATATATATATATGTATATATATATATATATATATATATATATATATATATATATATATATATATATATATATATATATATATATATATATATATATATATATATATACATATATATATACATATATATATATATATATATATATATATACACCGTAATTTCCGGACTATAAGCCGCTACTTTTTCCCCTCGTTCTGGTCCCTGCGGCTTATACAAGGGTGCGGCTTATACACGGCCTGTTCTTCTCCGACACCGACGAAGAGGATTTCGGTGGTTTTAGTACACAGGAGGAAGACGATGACACAATGATTAAAGACCGACTTTTCATATACCGGTAGGCTGGTTATTTTGATAACGTACAGGCGAGCACTTTGTATTACTTTGCACCGTTGTATTATTTGTACTCTGCACGAATGCTGTTCGCCATGTCAAAGATGTGAAAGTTTGATTGAATGATTGAAAGATTTATTGTTAATAAATGGTACGCTTTGCGTTCCCAAACAGTCATCTCTGTCCCGACAATCCCCTCCGTGGTAGCAGGAACCCCTATATACTACGGTAATTACTCATCAAAACCCTGCGGCTTATAGTCGGGTGCGGCTTATATATGGAGCAATCTGTATTTTCCCCTAAATTTAGCTGGTGCGGCTTATAGTCAGGTGCGGCTTATAGTCCGGAAATTACGGTATATATATGAAATATATATGGAATACTCGAGTTGGTGAATTCTAGCGGTAAATAACCACGCCCCCCGCCCCCTACCCCCCACCTCCCGATATTGGAGGTCTCAAGGTTGGCAAGTATGCAATAAGGTCTCCTCTCTGCAAGAAAGAGCTGCTCTTGTGTTTATGCTTCACTTGATCAATTAAATACCCCCTAATAACTTTGACCTAAGTTCTATGCGTCCTCTCACCAGTTGCTCTTCCAAGTATGGCGGACATCGGTGTCGTGGATGTCGTGTCGGTCGGCCTGTTCGTCCAGGAAATCGAACATGTACTTGATGGCTAGCGGCAGGGAGGTGCCTCGGCACACGGTGCTGAACAGGGTCTCAAACAAGTCGTCCACAAATTTCTGCAGCGTGCCCTGAAGAAGACATGCAAGGAGTTGCGTAATATGTTAATATATAAAATATACTAAAACAACAACAAAACAGGACAGGGGACGATGGCTTCCTGTGCACTTAAGATGTGACTTTAAGGTTTTACTACTTACGTATAAAATACTACACGGTTTAGCTTCATCCTATCTTGCTGATTGTATTGTACCATATGTCCCGGCAAGACATCTGCGTTAAAAGAACTCCGGATTATTAGTGATTCCCAGAGCCCCAAAAAATATGCGGGCTATAGAGCGTTTTCTATTGGGGCTCCAGTACTATGGAATGCCCTCCCGGTAACAGTTAGAGATGCTACCTCAGTAGAAGCATTTAAGTCCCATCTTAAAACTCATTTGTATACTCTAGCCTTTAAATAGACCCCCCTTTTAGACCAGTTGATCTGCCGTTTCTTTTCTTTTCTCCTTCGTGGAGAGGGGGGGTGGGGGTGGGGAAGGGGCACAGATTCGGTGACCACAGATGATGCGCTAGCTGTCCAAAGTCGGGACCCAGGGTGGACCACTCATCTGGGACATTTGGGACATCTCTGTGCTGCTATACTGTCTCCACTCAAGATGATCTCCTGCTTGCCCCACTATGGACTGGACTCTCACATTATTATGTTAGATCCACTATGGACTGGACTCTCACTATTATGTTAGATCCACTATGGACTGGACTCTCACTATTATGTTAGATCCACTATGGACTGGACTCTCACACTATTATGTTAGATCCACTATGGACTGGACTCTCACTATTATGTTAGATCCACTATGGACTGGACTCTCACATTATTATGTTAGATCCACTATGGACTGGACTCTCACACTATTATGTTAGATCCACTATGGACTGGACTCTCACTATTATGTTAGATCCACTATGGCCTGGACTCTCACACTATTATGCTAGATCCACTATAGACTGGACTCTCACACTATTATGTTAGATCCACTATGGACTGGACTCTCACATTATTATGTTAGATCCACTATGGACTGGACTCTCACTATTATGTTAGATCCACTATGGACTGGACTCTCACATTATTATGTTAGATCCACTATGGACTGGACTCTCACTATTATGTTAGATCCACTATGGACTGGACTCTCACTATTATGTTAGATCCACTATGGACTGGACTCTCACACTATTATGTTAGATCCACTATGAACTGGACTCTCACTATTATGTTAGATCCACTATGGACTGGACTCTCACATTATTATGTTAGATCCACTATGGACTGGACTCTCACACTATTATGTTAGATCCACTATGGACTGGACTCTCACTATTATGTTAGATCTACTATGGACTGGACTCTCACATTATTATGTTAGATCCACTATAGACTGGACTCTCACATTATTATGTTAGATCCACTATGGACTGGACTCTCACACTATTATGTTAGATCCACTATGGACTGGACTCTCACATTATTATGTTAGATCCACTATGGACTGGACTCTCACATTATTATGTTAGATCCACTATGGACTGGACTCTCACACTATTATGTTAGATCCACTATGGACTGGACTCTCACTATTATGTTAGATCCACTATGGACTGGACTCTCACACTATTATGTTAGATCCACTATGGACTGGATTCTCACATTATTATGTTAGATCCACTATGGACTGGACTCTCACACTATTATGTTAGATCCACTATGGACTGGACTCTCACACTATTATGTTAGATCCACTATGGACTGGACTCTCACTATTATGTTAGATCCACTATGGACTGGACTCTCACACTATTATGTTAGATCCACTATAGACTGGACTCTCACATTATTATGTTAGATCCACTATGGACTGGACTCTCACACTATTATGTTAGATCCACTATGGACTGGACTCTCACATTATTATGTTAGATCCACTATGGACTGGACTCTCACATTATTATGTTAGATCCACTATGGACTGGACTCTCACTATTATGTTGGATCCACTATGGACTGGACTCTCACTATTATGTTAGATCCACTATGGACTGGACTCTCACACTATTATGTTAGATCCACTATGGACTGGACTCTCACTATTATGTTAGATCCACTATGGACTGGACTCTCACATTATTATGTTAGATCCACTATGGACTGGACTCTCACACTATTATGTTAGATCCACTATGGACTGGACTCTCACTATTATGTTAGATCCACTATGGACTGGACTCTCACACTATTATGTTGGATCCACTATAGACTGGACTCTCACATTATTATGTTAGATCCACTATGGACTGGACTCTCACACTATTATGTTAGATCCACTATGGACTGGACTCTCACATTATTATGTTAGATCCACTATGGACTGGACTCTCACTATTATGTTAGATCCACTATGGACTGGACTCTCACATTATTATGTTAGATCCACTATGGACTGGACTCTCACTATTATGTTAGATCCACTATGGACTGGACACTCACTATTATGTTGGATCCACTATGGACTGGACTCTCACACTATTATGTTAGATCCACTATGGACTGGACTCTCACTATTATGTTAGATCCACTATGGACTGGACTCTCAAATTATTATGTTAGATCCACTATGGACTGGACTCTCACACTATTATGTTAGATCCACTATGGACTGGACTCTCACTATTATGTTAGATCTACTATGGACTGGACTCTCACACTATTATGTTAGATCCACTATAGACTGGACTCTCACATTATTATGTTAGATCCACTATGGACTGGACTCTCACACTATTATGTTAGATCCACTATGGACTGGACTCTCACATTATTATGTTAGATCCACTATGGACTGGACTCTCACTATTATGTTAGATCCACTATGGACTGGACTCTCACACTATTATGTTAGATCCACTATGGACTGGACTCTCACTATTATGTTAGATCCACTATGGACTGGACTCTCACACTATTATGTTAGATCCACTATGGACTGGACTCTCACATTATTATGTTAGATCCACTATGGACTGGACTCTCACATTATTATGTTAGATCCACTATGGACTGGACTCTCACACTATTATGTTAGATCCACTATGGACTGGACTCTCACACTATTATGTTAGATCCACTATGGACTGGACTCTCACACTATTATGTTAGATCCACTATAGACTGGACTCTCATATTATTATGTTAGATCCACTATGGACTGGACTCTCACATTATTATGTTAGATCCACTATGGACTGGACTCTCACACTATTATGTTAGATCCACTATGGACTGGACTCTCACTATTATGTTAGATCTACTATGGACTGGACTCTCACACTATTATGTTAGATCCACTATAGACTGGACTCTCACATTATTATGTTAGATCCACTATGGACTGGACTCTCACACTATTATGTTAGATCCACTATGGACTGGACTCTCACATTATTATGTTAGATCCACTATGGACTGGACTCTCACTATTATGTTAGATCCACTATGGACTGGACTCTCACACTATTATGTTAGATCCACTATGGACTGGACTCTCACTATTATGTTAGATCCACTATGGACTGGACTCTCACACTATTATGTTAGATCCACTATGGACTGGACTCTCACATTATTATGTTAGATCCACTATGGACTGGACTCTCACATTATTATGTTAGATCCACTATGGACTGGACTCTCACACTATTATGTTAGATCCACTATGGACTGGACTCTCACACTATTATGTTAGATCCACTATGGACTGGACTCTCACTATTATGTTAGATCCACTATGGACTGGACTCTCACACTATTATGTTAGATCCACTATAGACTGGACTCTCATATTATTATGTTAGATCCACTATGGACTGGACTCTCACATTATTATGTTAGATCCACTATGGACTGGACTCTCACACTATTATGTTAGATCCACTATGGACTGGACTCTCACATTATTATGTTAGATCCACTATGGACTGGACTCTCACATTATTATGTTAGATCCACTATGGACTGGACTCTCACACTATTATGTTAGATCCACTATGGACTGGACTCTCACACTATTATGTTAGATCCACTATGGACTGGACTCTCACACTATTATGTTAGATCCACTATGGACTGGACTCTCACTATTATGTTAGATCCACTATGGACTGGACTCTCACATTATTATGTTAGATCCACTATGGACTGGACTCTCACACTATTATGTTAGATCTACTATGGACTGGACTCTCACTATTATGTTAGACCTACTATGGACTGGACTCTCACACTATTATGTTAGATCCACTATAGACTGGACTCTCACATTATTATGTTAGATCCACTATGGACTGGACTCTCACACTATTATGTTAGATCCACTATGGACTGGACTCTCACATTATTATGTTAGATCCACTATGGACTGGACTCTCACTATTATGTTAGATCCACTATGGACTGGACTCTCACACTATTATGTTAGATCCACTATGGACTGGACTCTCACTATTATGTTAGATCCACTATGGACTGGACTCTCACACTATTATGTTAGATCCACTATGGACTGGACTCTCACATTATTATGTTAGATCCACTATGGACTGGACTCTCACATTATTATGTTAGATCCACTATGGACTGGACTCTCACACTATTATGTTAGATCCACTATGGACTGGACTCTCACACTATTATGTTAGATCCACTATGGACTGGACTCTCACACTATTATGTTAGATCCACTATGGACTGGACTCTCACACTATTATGTTAGATCCACTATGGACTGGACTCTCACACTATTATGTTAGATCCACTATGGACTGGATTCTTACACTATTATGTTAGATCCACTATGGACTGGAATCTCACTATTATGTTAGATCCACTATGGACTGGACTCTTACACTATTATGTTAGATCCACTATGGACTGGACTCTCACACTATTATGTTAGATCCACTATGGACTGGAATCTCACTATTATGTTAGATCCACTATGGACTGGACTCTTACACTATTATGTTAGATCCACTATGGACTGGACTCTCACACTATTATGTTAGATCCACTATGGACTGGAATCTCACTATTATGTTAGATCCACTATGGACTGGAATCTCACTATTATGTTAGATCCACTATGGACTGGACTCTTACACTATTATGTTAGATCCACTATGGACTGGACTCTCACACTATTATGTTAGATCCACTATGGACTAGATGTCCACTGGACCCAGGGCTAATAGAAGTGTGGAAATGTATGTTCTGTGTACCACACGCACCCACCCAAACACACACACACACACACACACACACACACACACACACACACACACACACACACACACACACACACACACACACACACACACACACACACACACACACACACACACACTACCACACACACACACACAGACACAGCGCGCCTAGACAGGAGGAGGACAGAGTGTAGGTACACAGAACATCAGAGGGTCAATTGTGCGAGAAAAAAAGAGCAGACAGTGTTGACAAACAACGTTGCAACCTTGTGTGGGAACCGCAGGTGCAGAAACACAAAAGAAGAATCCCTGTGGGATGCAGAAACTGGCAGAGAAATTTTCCGTGCAACGTTCATATTGTTGTTATTCAGCCAGCGTTTGTGGGTCTGATGGACCCGTTGCTTTTTGTGGCTTTTAATGCCTCACAATCAAACACTTTTATGTTAAAATACTGAACAGATGTTTATTGGGATAAGGTAAACATATCCATTATATCATTGATATAATGGATATAAAGAGTATGTGAAAGTTTGACTCCTACCTTGTTTACTTCCGTGATGACTTTCTTCAAGTTTTGTAATCAATCAGAAATATCAAACAGCTAAAATGTGCCAAACATAGATAAGTGTGTTACATTTTTCCCATCATGCACTCTTAATGCATTTAAATGGGTGTAATTTAGATTTTTTTTTTAATGGTGTTTGGACGTTTTTCATGATATCAACAAACTTCAGTGAGCAGGTTGTGTTATGTGTGAGCATGTGTGTTGACCTTTATGGTTTTTTTTGCACCATGACTAGGGAAGGTTGTTTGGATTGTGTCATAGAAGTCAATGCTGTGCTATTATTTCGAAATACTTTCAAGGTTCATTAATCGGATTTACATACGTTGTTCAGAAAATGTGTAGCATTTATAGACTGGCTGGTTTCTAAGATTAATTTGAAAGAACTCCACGCTGCGATGCTCTAATGAACTCATGATGTCTTGCCAGCCAAATTGAAGAGGATGGCAGGCCGTAGTTTGGACACCCCTATTCTAAATAAAATTTATTAATATTACTGTTTATTCATGCACATTATTGACAGGCTTTCACGGCGCACGTTAAAGGATCCGGCCCCTGGACCTTGAGTTTGACACCTGTGGTTCATATTAAGTCAGTGTTGCACCAAGTGTGACAACTACTGTACCTTGGTGGCCAGAAGCCGAGTCAAGTAAATCTCTGACACCATCTTGCTGCCTCGCTCGCCCTCCTTCTGGTCGCCGTGCTCGTGGTTCTTCACCAAGTGCCAAACTTTGACCCCGCTCTCCAGGTCGGGGGTCAGCATGGGCACACGGGAGTGGGGGCTGTCGGGACTGGTGGGCGTGGAGCGGAAGGGCACGTCCACACCTGGAGGGTCAAAGGTCAGGTTGACAAAGCAGGAAGCTGGAAGTCAGTCTGTTGAATCAGCAGTTTTGTTTACTGAAGACTGTTGATTTTCTCTTGTCTACTCTTTTTTTTTTTTACTCTCAAACTTGAAACAACTTTTCCATAAATAAAAACCCCCGGTATTTCTTTATTTGGTTTGTCTCAGGTACTGACCGTATCTGCTGATGCTTCTTGGGAAGCTGGCTGAGGACGGAATGTTGAAGGACGACATTTGTTTGGGCACCAAAGCCACCACACAGCGATCGGTCACCTGGGAGGTAAAAGGTAAGATTTGCACACATCATGTCAAGAATAACATACAGTTATTCACTTTTTCCACATTTTATGTTACAACCTTATTCCAAAATGGAAAAAAAATATTTGTCCTCAAAATTCCACACACAATACCCCATGATGACAATGTAAAAAAGTTGTTTTTGGAAATGTTTGCAAATTTATTTTTTTTTAAAAACCTGAGGAATCACATGTATATAAGTATTCTCAGCGCTTCTCTTTTTACACATGTTCTTATGTTACAGCCTTATTCCAAAATGGAAAAAAATAAATGTTTTTGTCCTCAAAATTCTACACACAATACCCCATTATGACAATGTAAAAAAAAGCTTTTAAAATTCTTTGCAAATTTGTTAAAAATAAAAAACTAAGAAACATATGTACATAAGTATTCCCAGCGCTTCTGTTTTTACACATGTTCTTATGTTACAGCCTTATTCCAAAATGGAAAAAAATTTGAGATGTCCGATAATATCGGCCTGCCGATATTATCGGCCGATATATGCGTTAAAATGTAATATCGGAAATTATCGGTATCGGTTTTTTTATTATCGGTATCGTTTTGTTTTTGTTGTTGTTTTTTTTATTAAATCAACATAAAAAACACAAGATACACTTACAATTAGTGCACCAACCCAAAAAACCTCCCTCCCCCATTTACACTCATTCACACAAAAGGGTTGTTTCTTTCTGTTATTAATATTCTGGTTCCTACATTATATATATCAATACAGTCTGCAAGGGATACAGTCCGTAAGCACACATGATTGTGCGTGCTGCTGGTCCACTAATAGTACTAACCTTTAACAGTTAATTTTACAAATTTTCATTCATTACTAGTTTCTATGTAACTGTTTTTATATTGTGTACTTTCTTTTTTATTCAAGAAAATGTTTTTAATTTATTTATCTTATTTTACTAATTTTTTTAAAAAGTACCTTATCTTCACCATACCTGGTTGTCCAAATTAGGCATAATAATGTGTTAATTCCACGACTGCATATATCGGTTGATATCGGTATCGGTTGATATCGGTATCGGTAATTAAAGAGTTGGACAATATCGTAATATCGGATATCGGCAAAAAGCCATTATCGGACATCCCTAAAAAAAATAAATGTTTTTGTCCTCAAAATTCTACACACAATACCCCATTATGACAATGTAAAAAAAAGTTTTTAGAATTCTTTGCAAATTTATTAAAATAAAAAACTAAGAAACACATGTACATAAGTATTCCCAGCGCTTCTGTTTTTACACATGTTCTTATGTTACAGCCTTATTCCAAAATGGAAAAAAAAAAAAAAAAACATTTTCGTCCTTAAAATTCTACACAGAATACTCCATTATGACAATGTACAAAAGTAGTATTTAAAAATGTTTGCTAATGTATTAAAAATAAAAAATCTCATGTATATAAGTATTCCCAGTGCTTGACTTTTTACACATTTTCTTATGTTACAGTCTTATTCCAAAAAAAAAAAAATGTTTTTTGTCCTCAAAATTCTACACACAATACCCCATTATGACAATGTAAAAAAAAGTTTTAAGAATTTTTTGCAAATTTATTAAAAATAAAAAACTAAGAAATCACATGTACATAAGTATTCCCAGCGCTTCTCTTTTTACACATGTTCTTATATTACAGCCTTATTCCAAAATGGAAAAAAAAACCAAAGAAACATTTTTGTCCTCAAAATTCTACACACAATACCCCATTATGACAATGTAAAAAAAAGTTTTAAGAATTTTTTGCAAATTTATTAAAAATAAAAAACTAAGAAATCACATGTACATAAGTATTCCCAGCGCTTCTCTTTTTACACATGTTCTTATGTTACAGCCTTATTCCAAAATGGAAAAAAACATAGAAACATTTTTGTCCTTAAAATTCTACACAGAATACCCCATTATGACAATGTAAAAAAGTAGTTTTTAAAAATGTTTGCTAATGTATTAAAAATAAAAAAAATAAAAAAATCTCATGTATATAAGTATTCCCAGTGCTTGACTTTTTACACATTTTCTTATGTTACAGTCTTATTCCAAAATGGAAAAAAATTAAATGTTTTTGTCCTCAAAATTCCCAGTGCTTGACTTTTTACACATTTTCTTATGTTACAGTCTTATTCCAAAATGGAAAAAAATGAAATGTTTTTGTCCTCAAAATTCCCAGTGCTTGACTTTTTACACATTTTCTTATGTTACAGCCTTATTCCAAAATGGAAAAAAAACAAAGAAACATTTTTGTCCTTAAAATTCTACACAGAATACCCCATTATGACAATGTGAAAAACTAGTTTTTAAAAATGTTTGCTAATGTATTAAACATTTTAAAAAACTAAGAAATCTCATGTATATAAGTTCTCCCAGTGCTGGACTTTTTACACATTTTCTTATGTTACAGCTTTATTCCAAAATGGAAAAAAAAACAAAGAAACATTTTTGACCTTAAAATTCTACACAGTGAAGCGCTGTGAATATATGCAAGTTCAGCACGGAGCTCGTCAGTGTTGGTATTCTGTGGTCGTGATGCCCTTGAGCAGCTCATTAAAAGGCTTGAGCCAAAGACTGCGCTCGGCTTCTTGCCCACCTGGTAGTGCAGCAGCGTGTTGAGCCTCTTCCAGTCGCCCTCGATCTTGGTGGTGATGTCTTCGTCCTGAAGGACCACACGAGCCGTCCTGCCCTGCCGCCACTCTGTAGGGAGAACACCTCAATAAAGAATCTGTCGCCTTCCGCTCCTCGTGGACTCACCGTGTCCAATTTTTAAGTCCACTTATTTTCCCTTTTGCATCATAGCAGTTGCTGAGTTGTGGTATTTTATGCACCACAAGTTCCTCCAGATGATTATCTTTGCCTCTAAAAACGTATTGTGGTGTGCAACAATAACATAAAAAACAATCTGGAAATATGTATGATCGTATGAGTGGTATTGCAAATTCCGGACCGTAAGGTGCTACGTTTTCCTACGCTTTGAACCCTGCAGCTTATTAAACGGTGCGGCTAATATGGATTTTTCTTCAATGCAACTGACTCTGGTTAGGTGTGTTGTTGTTTGTGCTTTGGCGCCATCTTTTGGACTAGTTTGCTCACTACAGGGGCTGCATTGCCCTTCTGTTTACACTGAGCTTTCAACCAGAAGTACAAGTGCCGTTCCATCTTCTAGCCGTCCATAGCGTTACTACCTACTATGTACCTTTAAACGTCTTTACACCTATTAACCTTTTTTTAAATAGAAATTGTAAACACCTACTGACTATCAGTGTTGGGACTAACGCGTTACAAAGTAACGCGTTACTGTAATGCCGTTATTTTCGGCAGTAACTAGTAGTCTAACTCGTTATTTTTTATATTCAGTAACTCAGTTACCGTTACTGCATGATGCGTTACTGCGTTATTTTTCATGTAGTATCGGCTAGAAACTGAGAAGATCTGAGTGTGTTTGACTGGAGAGCTGAAAAGAGGTGCGGGAGAAGAGGCGCGCTGCGTGTGTGTGTGTGTGTGTGTGTGTGTGTGTGGGGGGGGGGGGGGTCTGTGTTTACTAACAAGACATCATGGCGGTGCCAAAGTCGAGTTTCTTAACATGGAGATACGCTCACTACTTTTCTTTTGTCGAGCACAAAGCAAAGAACATTTTAGTTCAATGTAAGTTGTGTCTTGGATCAACGATCCCATCTACTGCCCAAAACAGCAATTCAAATCTGCTGAAACAGCTACAAAAGCAACACACTTCGACGAAGCTAGTAAAGAGAGAGACACTTCACCTCTAACACCATCTAAACAACAGCGGCTGGATTTTAATGGAGGGACTGCTAGCCAGGACAAATTGCTAGAGCCATTGCAGCGTATGTGCTAGGAGACATGCAGGCTATTTCTACAGTGGAGTCACCCGCTTTCAGGCAGCTAATTAGCATGCTATCGGGCGTAAAACAGCAAATGGCACGGAAAACATTTTCACGTACTTGGACAGTGAGTACATAAACATGGAAAGCGAGCTAAAGAAAACACTCCAAACTCTGCCTCTGCTCATCATTCATCACTGAAGGTACACACACACTTTCAATTCTCTTATATACGCTTTCATTCTAGACTTCTAGAGTGTTTGATTATCACCTCACTGTAAATATAAAGTTCACAAACATAAAGAGGGTTCCTAGTGGGCCAGACCAATCTTTCCTTATCTCTAAACTAAAACTGGTGAAATGTGTAGAGTGTTCTGGGCTTCAGACATGATTTTATTTCACAATTCCTTGAGAGAAAAAAACGCCTGGTTAGGCTTTGTGTATGTAGTGTGTGCCTTCTTTGGTTTACAGCTATGTTGTTATTATGCTGTTTGTTACTTACAGTATGTATGTTATGTTGCAGCTATTTAAAATAGTTTTGTCAATTTCTTCTGGTCTGAAACAAATTGGCCCTTTGAAACATATCTTTGTCTTTGTGTGTTGTATGTAGACCACATTGCTTAGCAGAGTTCAGTGATACAACATATTGTATTATTCTCCAGTGCAATAACAGTACTGACATGAAGGCTAAAAGGGAATTAAAGGGGCCTTAAAAAAATAAAAAAATAAAAAATAAAAATAAAATAGAAGTAACTAAGTAGTTACTTTTTACAGTAACGCATTACTTTTTGGTGTAAGTAACTGAGTTAGTAACTGAGTTACTTTTGAAATAAAGTAACTAGTAACTGTAACTAGTTACTGGTTTTCAGTAACTAACCCAACACTGCTGACTGTAAGCCACTACTTTTTTTCCCCATGCATTGAACCCTGTGGCTTATGAAACAATGCCGCAAATTTATAGATTTGTCTTTGCTAACGGCCACGATGTTCCGTGTTTCATAGTTTTCATTAAACACAAGCAGAGACACTGAAAAGATGTGTTGTTGTTTGTGCTATAGTGCCATCTTTTGGAAGAGTTTGAAAATGGGTTCAAAATGTACCATTGGGGTTGTGAGTTTTTCCTTGCCCTTATGTGGGCTCTGTACCGCGGATGTCGTTGTGGCTTGTACAGCCCTTTGAGACACTTGTGATTTAGGGCTATATAAATAAACATTGATTGATTGATACTTCCTGTTTTAATGCCTTCAAATGGAAGTAAAACCGTCCGTAGCGTTTTTACTGGTCTGGATTCTTTGTTCATCACTCCAAGCAATGTTTAGAAGTTTTACAATATAACATAAAAAATTAATAATTAATATAAACAATTCTTACCTACCAAAGCGTCCCATGTGTGATGTATGTAGGAGTGCTTTCATGCATATTTGTATGTGCTATCGTAATGTAATGAAGCTAACGTTGTTAGCATTAGCTAATATGTAACATGTTTACAAGTGTCTGGATTGAAGTCAAGTCTGAATGTCATTAAAACAGTTAGCTCCATCTGTTGACACTTATTCCACTCCCGTCCTTGCACGCTACACTGCTACAACAAAGATGACGGTGACTAGACGCTGTCGAAGTGGAGGCACGTAAATAGGACAGCCCACAAGACATCCTTAAGCGACGGTCAGAAAGCGACTTGAAGATGATGTGTAAAACATCATCTATGCAACATTTTGACCAAAGAACCACCATTACATGTTATGTAGACCAATGTAGAAAATAATCATAATATGACCCCTTTAATGCGCCCTATAATCCAGTGCACTTTTTGTATGAGTCCATTACATGGACAAATATAAGACCTTCTGGAGGAAAGTTCCGTGGTCAGATGAAACAAAAATGGAGCTGTTTAGCCACAATACCCAGCAATATGTTTGGAGGAGAAAAGATGGAGGCCTGTACTCCCAGGAACACCATGTCTACTGTCAAGCATGGTGGTGGTAGTATTATGCTCTGGGCCTGTTTTGCTGCCAATGGAACTGGTGCTTTACAGAGAGTAAATGGGACAATGAAAAAGGAGGATTATCTCCAAATTCTTCAGGACAACCTAATATCATCAGCCCGGAGGTTGGGTCTTGGGCGCAGTTGGGTGTTCCAACAGGACAATGACCCCAAACATCCGTCAAAAATGGTAAAGGAATGGCTAAATCAGGCTAGAATGAAGGTTTTAGAATGGCCTTGCCAAAGTCCTGACTTAAACGTGTGGACAATGCTGAAGAAACAAGTCCATGTCAGAAAAGCAACACATTTAGCTGAACTGCACCAATTTAGTCGAGAGGAGTGGTCAAAAATTCAAGCAGAAGCTTGTGGATGGCTACCAAAAGCGCCTCATTGCAGTGAAACTTGCCAAGGGACATGTAAGCAAATATTGACATTGCTGTATGTATACTTTTGACCCAGCACATTTGCTCACATTTTCAGTAGACCCATAATAAATTCATAAAAGAAGCAAACTCCATGAATATTTTTTGTGACCAAAAAGTATGTGCTCCAATCACTCTATCACAAACAAATAAGAGTTGTAGAAATGATTGGAAACTCAAGACAGCCATGACATTATGTTCTTAAGTATATATGTAATGTAGTAACATTCATAATAACATGTAATATATACATGATGTAAGTATATATGTAATGTCGTAACATTCATAATAACATGTAATATATACATGATGTAAGTATATATGTAATGTAGTAACATTCATAATAACATGTAATATATACATGATGTAAGTATACATGTCATGTAGTAACATTCATAATAACATGTAATATATACATGATGTAAGTATATATGTCATGTAGTAACATTCATAATAACATGTAATATATACATGATGTAAGTATATATGTAATGTAGTAACATTCATAATAACATGTAATATATACATGATGTAAGTATATATGTCATGTAGTAACATTCATAATAACATGTAATATATACATGATGTAAGTATATATGTCATGTAGTAACATTCATAATAACATGTAATATATACATGATGTAAGTATATATGTCATGTAGTAACATGCATAATAACATGTAATATATACATGACGTAAGTATATATGTAATGTAGTAACATGCATAATAACATGCAATATATACATGATGTAAGTATATATGTCATGTAGTAACATTCATAATAACATGTAATATATACATGATGTAAGTATATATGTCATGTAGTAACATTCATAATAACATGTAATATATACATGATGTAAGTGTATATGTAATGTAGTAACATGCATAATAACATGTAATATATACATGATGTAAGTATATATGTCATGTAGTAACATTCATAAAAACATGTAATATATACATGATGTAAGTATATATGTCATGTAGTAACATTCATAATAACATGTAATATATACATGATGTAAGTATATATGTCATGTAGTAACATTCATAATAACATGTAATATATACATGATGTAAGTATATATGTCATGTCGTAACATTCATAATTGTAAAGTTTTGACCACGACTGGACATCTGAATTTTTACTTGCGCACACACTTTTCTGGATTTTCGATGTACGGTCGTCTATTTTTAGTAGGAAACCCGCACAACTCTTGTAGAAACTCAAACTTGTGTGGATGACGGCAGCCTCACCCAGGTCCATGTCCGCAGCCCGGGGCCGCTGAGAGCAGGGCATGTTCTTGTAGACCGCGTCCAGGATCTTCTCCTTCACCTGGGTGATGGTGTCGCAGTTGAGCACCTTGACGGCGATCTCGGGGCTGTTCTCGTTGTCGGGGTTCACGCAGCTCAGAGTCTGGGACAGACAGAAGAGAAGAGTGTTACTTGCCAGCTAAGTCCTCTTCCTGAGTCACTCCTCTCCAGGCTGTGTCCCGCCGGAGAGGATCTGGGGCCGAAATGTAATTTCACACCTAGAGGATGCAGCTTTAAACAAGTAATGAGACACTCTGCCGCTGCCTGACACCGCGATCACAGAGCTGTCATCTTGTCACAGGATGGAAGTCTAAGCCTCGGGGAGAAGTTGTACTGACGGTCCGGTGGCGGAACAGGCAGCCTGATATTAAGCTACCCTTCAGACCGCTTCATGGTGACTAAAACCTTTTTGAACTATTACACAAAAACTGCTTTTTTTTTTTAGAATTTTGCCGATCATTCATAATCCTTATGTATTTTTTGAATGCATTCTAACTTGTAAAAAAACTTTAGCAAAAGTCAGCTAACAATGGAATCAATGAGAGTTGCTCTTTTAAGCCTATAAAGCACTCCTATATGCATGTAAGTATGTACAGTATGTAATGTAGTAACATTCATAATAATATGTAATATATACATGATGTAAGTATATATGTAATGTAACATTCATAATAACATGTAATATATACTGTACATGATGTAAGTATTTATGTAATGTAGTAACATTCATATTAATATGTAATATATACTGTACATGATGTAAGTATTTATGTAATGTAGTAACATTCATAATAACATGTAATGTATACATGATGTAAGTATATATGTAATGTAACATTCATAATAACATGTAATATATACATGATGTAAGTATATATGTCATGTAACCTTCATAATAACATGTAATATATACATGATGTAAGTATATATGTAATGTCGTAACATTCATAATAACATGTAATATATACATGATGTAAGTATATATGTAATGTCGTAACATTCATAATAACATGTAATATATACATGATGTAAGTATATATGTAATGTAACATTCATAATAACATGTAATATATACATGATGTAAGTATATATGTCATGTAACATTCATAATAACATGTAATATATACATGATGTAAGTATATATGTAATGTCGTAACATTCATAATAACATGTAATATATACATGATGTAAGTATATATGTCATGTAGTAACATTCATAATAACATGTAATATATACATGATGTAAGTATATATGTAATGTAGTAACATTCATAATAACATGTAATATATACATGATGTAAGTATATATGTAATGTAACATTCATAATAACATGTAATATATACATGATGTAAGTATATATGTCATGTCGTAACATTCATAATAACATGTAATATATACATGATGTAAGTATATATGTCATGTCGTAACATTCATAATAACATGTAATATATACATGATGTAAGTATATATGTAATGTAACATTCATAACAACATGTAATATATACATGATGTAAGTATATATGTAATGCAACATTCATAATAACATGTAATATATACATGATGTAAGTATATATGTAATGTAGTAACATTCAGAATAACATGTAATATATACATGATGTAAGTATATATGTAATGTAGTAACATTCATAATAACATGTAATATATACATGATGTAAGTATATATGTAATGTAGTAACATTCATAATAACATGTAATATATACATGATGTAAGTATATATAGGGACGGCGTGGCGAAGTTGGTAGAGTGGCCGTGCCAGAAATCAGAGGGTTGCTGGTTACTGGGGTTCAATACCCACCTTCTACCATCCTAGTCACGTCCGTTGTGTCCTTGAGCAAGACACTTCACCCTTGCTCCTGATGGCTGCTGGTTAGCGCCTTGCATGGCAGCTCCCGCCATCAGTGTGTGAATGTGTGTGTGAATGGGTAAATGTGGAAATACTGTCAAAGCGCTTTGAGTACCTTGAAGGTAGAAAAGCGCTAAACAAGTATAACCCATTCATCATTATCATTTATATGTAATGTAACATTCATAATAACATGTAATATATACATGATGTAAGTATATATGTCATGTAACATTCATAATAACATGTAATATTTATGTATTTTGATCATATTTATTAATTTCACAGACATATCACAACACTACTAATCATGGCAGACTTGATGAGAGACAACAAAGACTACTTTGGGACAAATAATAATCCAGAAACTTTTGTTTTGAGCCTAAATATAATGACCATGATGTACAAGTTATAGAAGCTGTGTGCTAAACAGATGCAGCTTTAGTCAAACACTAAGCATCATGTAGCAGTATTGCTAAGTGCTAAACAAGATATACCATAAATTCTGGACTATTCCCTATGCTTAGAACTTATAAAATGGTGCCATAATAATAATAATGCAACTGATTTAAATAAAACTAAAAAAACTAGCAAAGACACTGGTTAAGTGTGTTATTGTTTGTGCTATGGCGCCATCTTATGGACAAGTTTGCTCACTGCAGGTGTTGCGGGTTGAAAATGTACTTCCTGTTTTAATGCCTGGAACTGATAAGTAAAACCGTCCACAGCATTTCTACTTGAATGGATTCTTCCTTCATCACTCCAAGCAACGTTTATAAGTTTTACAATATAACTAAAACAATTCTTACTTACTAAAGTGTCTCATGTGTGATGTCTGTATGAGTGTTTTCATGCATATTTGTACGTGCGATCGTAATGTAATGAAGGTAGCGTCGTTAGCATTAGCTAATATGCTAACACGTTTACGAGTGTCCGGCATTCATTTTGTGTTGTTTCAGTTTCACAAATTCCTCAGTAAATTCACCATAACGTCAGCGTGGAGTTATTGAGTCTGTTTAGCTGATCGGAGAGCTAGCTTCCGCAGCGAGTGGGTCCATGACGAGGACTTCTGTTTTGTTTGATCCGCTGTTTTACTGCCGTGTTACAGACACCATTTGGAAACAATTAAGGTGTGTAAATAAACATTTACAAAATATTTCTGCGTAAATAACTAATTTCACAACGTATATATCTGCGGCTTATATATGGAAACATATTTTTTTCTTCTAAAATTTAGTGGGTGCGGCTTATATGCCGGTGCGCTGGAAAATACAGTATAAACATAATAAACAATCACTTACTGTACAACGTCTGCTCTCACCGGGATGCCGACTTATGTTCATATCTTCCCTTTTAGATGAAGAATTATTTAATAATCCACACAAGGGATTAAAAAAAAGTTGCCTGAATCGAGCGTCTTTTCGTGTCTTTCTCTCCGGGTGTTAGTTGAATTTCATAGACAAAAACACTTCTACAACCTTCTACTATCAAGGTGAGAAGCATGATTTATCATTTAGAATGAACTTTTACCGAGTTGATGCTGCAGCTCAGTATGTCGATACACAAGCCGGTTAGCGCTCTGTGATCACAAAAACCAAAAGCAGTGAAGTTGGCACGGTATGTAAATGGTAAATAAAAACAGAATACAATGATTTGCAAATCCTTTTCAACTTATATTCAATTGTATGGATTGCAAAGACAAGATACTTAATGTTCAAACTGAGAAACTGAATTTTTTTTTTGCAAATCATCATTAACTTTAAATTTAATGGCAGCAACACATTGCAAAAAAGTTGGCACAGGGGCATTTTTACCACTGTGTTACATGGACTTTCCTTTTAACAACACTCAGTAAACGTTTGGGAACTGAGGAGACACATTTATGAAGTGGAATTCTTTCCCATTCTTGCTTGATGTACAGCTAAAGTTGTTCAACAGTCCAGGGACTCCGATTTATAATGTGCCACATATTTTAAAATGGGAGACAGGTCTGGACTGCAGGCAGGCCAGTCTAATACCCGCACTCTTTTACTATGAAGCCACGCTGTTGTTTACACGTGGCTTGGCATTCTCTTGCTAAAATAAGCAGGGGCGTCCATGATAACGTTGCTTGGATGGCAACATAGGTTACTCCAAAACCTGTATGTACCTTTCAGCATTAATGGTGCCTTCACAGATGTGTAAGTTACCCATGTCTTGGGCACTAATACACCCCCATACCATCACACATGCTGCCTTTTACACTTTGCGCCTAGAACAGTCCGGATGGTTCTTTTCCTCTGTGGTCCGGAGGACACCACGTCCACAGTTTCCAAAAACAATTTGCAATGTGGACTCGTTAGACCACAGAACACTTTTACACTTTGCATCAGTCCATCTTAGATGAGCTCGGGCCCAGCGAAGCCGGCTGCGTTTCTGGGTGTTGTTGATAAATGGCTTTCGCTTTGCATAGTACGGTTTTAACTTGCACTTACAGATGTAGCGACCAACTGTAGTTACTGTCAGTGGTTTTCTGAAGTGTTCCTGAGCCCATGTGGTGATATCCTTTACACACTGATGTCACTTTTTGATGCAGTACCGCCTGAGGGATCGAAGATCACGGGCATTCAATGTTAGTTTTCAGCTTTTGCTGCTTACGTGCAGTGATTTCTAAAGATTCTCTGAACCTTTTGATGATATTACGGAGCGTAGATGGTGAAATCCCTAAATTCCTTGCAATTGCTGGTTGAGTAATGTTCTTAAACATTTTTGCCCATGCATTTGTTCACAAAGTGGTGACCCTCGCCCCATCCTTGTTTGTGAATGACTGACCATTTCATGGAAGCTGCTTTTATACCCAATCATGGCACCCACCTGTTCCCAATTAGCCTGTTCACCTGTGGGATGTTCCAAATTAGTGTTTGATGAGCATTCCTCAACTTTCTCAGTCTTTTTTGCAACTTGTGCCAGCTTTTTTGAAACATGTTGTAGGCATCAAATTCCAAATGAGCTAATATTTGCAAAAAATAACAAAGTGTTCCAGATCAAACATTAAGTATCTTGTCTTTGCAGTCTATTCAATTGAATATAAGTTGTAAAGGATTTGCAAATCATTGTATTCGGTTTTTATTTACCAATCACACAACGTGACAACTTCACTGGTTTTGGGTTTTGTAGTTAGCGCTTAAGTTAAGTTAAAGTACCAATGATTGTCACACACACACACTAGGTGTGGTGAAATGTGTCTTCTGCATTTGACCCATCCCCTTGTTCCACCCCCTGGGAGGTGAGGGGAGCAGTGAGCAGCAGCGGTGCCGCGCCCGGGAATAATTTTTGGTGATTTAACCCCCAATTCCAACCCTTGATGCTGAGTGCCAAGCAGGAGGTTAATGGGTCCCATTTTTATAGTCTTTGGTATGACTCGGCTGGGGTTTGAACTCACAACCTACCGATCTCAGGGCGGACACTCTAACCACTAGGCCACTTATAATAGCAATATCGCTAACACTTGGTTACTATTCATGTCAAGACATGTAAAAAGTTGTTTTGTTGGCGCTTTTTGGATGCATTTTTATAGTGATGTAATGGCAGACTGGATTATTCCCATTAGCACCATTGCTAGCCGCCTAGAATGAGCCTACTATTACAAATGAGAATGCAAAAAAACAACATGTTTTCTCGTCTCTTATAAGGATCGTTAATGATAGGCAACGTTCCAAAAATAAAGTGCGGTTCCCCTTTAAGCCAACTCAGCCACTGATGACTCCTTTTCCTTTGTAATGAAGTCATCCACTTTGTGTGCTCCAGTATGTAAACCTGACCTTCGCTTTGTCAAACCACACATTTCTTGCAGAAAAACAACCCAGACATTATGTCTGTATTGAAAGTGATTCTTGTTGAAATGTCAGACAGCTTTCACTAACCTTGGCAGCAAACTATAATCAAATGCACTCTCTCTTTCTCTCTTCTGTTGGCTTGCTTCTCTTATAATCCTGCAGTATCTTTGTCCTTTTCTTACTGTGCAGCATGTGAGGATTCTGCTGGTATCAAACAGGAAGTACATTTGCCTTGCAGAGCAGGGAAAGCAGACCTTGAGCAAGGAGCAGCATTACTTTTTGAAGCGCTAATGACCTGCTCTGATTGGCCAGGCTGCTGGAGACCAAAACCTAAAACAGACCGTGGCAAAATATGGCCCGCGGGCCACATGCGGCTCATTAAGATTTTCAATCCGGACTGCCGTACGATTTTTACATCATATTTTTAGACCTTTAACATCAAAACGATATCCCGATATTGTCCAACTCTTAATTACAGATTCCGATATCAACCGATACCGATTTATACAGTTGTGGAATGAACACATTATTATCCCTAATTTTGTTGTGATGCCCCGCTGGATGCATTAAACAATGTAACAATGTTTTCCAAAATAAATCAACTCAAGTTATGGAAAAAAAATGCCAACATGGCACTGCCATATTTATTGTTGAAGTCACGAAGTGCATTATTTTTTTAACATGCCTCAAAACAGCAGCTTGGAATTTGGGACATGCTCTCCCTGAGAGAGCATGAGGAGGTTGAGGTGGGGGGGGGGGGTGTAGGGGGTAGCGTACTATATTGTAGCGTCCCGGAAGCGTTAGTGCTGCAAGGGGTTCTGGGTATTTGTTCTGTTGTGTTTATGTTGTGTTACGGTGCGGATGTTCTCCCGAAATGTGTTAGTCATTCCTGTTTGGTGTGGGTTCACAGTGTGGCGCATATTTTTAACAGTGTTAAAGTTGTTTATACGTCCACCCTCAGTGTGACCTGTATGGCTGTTGACCAAGTATGTATGGCATTCACTTATGTGTGTGAAAAGCCGTAGATATTATGTGACTGGGCCGGTACGCAAAGGCAGTGCCTTTAAGGTTTATTGGCGCTCTGTACCTCTCCCTACGTCCGTGTACACAGCGGCGTTTTAAAAAGTCATACATTTTACTTTTTGAAACCGATACCGATAATTTTGAAACCAATACAGATACATTCCGATATTACATTTTAAAGTATTTATCGGCATTTATCGACATCCCTAATAGAAAGTATTTCAATGGTCGAAATCTGCACTTTTGGGTGTTATAGGAGTTATTACGGTAATCTACGTCAGAGCAGCTCTGACCAGGAACAAACCAGAGTGGGCGGGGTTTGTTTTCAGAGCAGCCAGCCCGAAACACGTGTCAGAAACAGATGCGGAAGCTAATTTTTACAACAAATGTCTGCATAAAATTGATATTATATCATATTGTAGGTGTTTATTACACTTTGCATTCATATTTTGCTGTTTGTTACATTTTTGTGATGTTTTGCTCCATTGTAAAAAATACACAACTAGATGAGGCAATTCCTGAAGGAATAGTGAAGTGAAGTGAATTATATTTATATAGCGCTTTTCTCTAGTGACTCAAAGCGCTTTACATAGTGAAAGCCAATATCTAAGTTACATTTAAAGCAGTGTGGGTGGCACTGGGAGCAGGTGGGTAAAGTGTCTTGCCCATGGACACAACGGCATTGACTAGGATGGCAGAAGCGGGAAACTAGTAATAGAACTAGTAATGTCTGCAGAAGAAGAGGTAAACTAGTAATACAACTACTAATGTCTGCAGAAGAGGAGGTAAACTACCGTATTTCCTTGAATAGCCGCAGGGGCGTTAATTAATTTAAAACCTCCTGTCACTCCTGCGTTTACCGGAAACCGGCGGGATGGCCGTGCATGCGGTAATTATTTTAAAACCTCTTCTCACTCCGGCGTTTACCAAAAGGAATCCATAAAATTTAGGCGTGCGCTTTGAGTGTGATGTAAGCATACCATCATGAAAAGCACATTTAATTAAAAAAAACGTTATTATGGTCTTACCTGTACTTATAAATGGAGTCCATTTGCAGCTCCTTCTGACCAAAAGCATCGATAACTTGTTTATAGAAGTCTTCCTTATTTTCTTTCTTCAGTTTTAAAAGTCTCTGTTTCGATGGAGATATTCCTTTAATTATTACCTCCTGCTTCCATTGAAAGTCCAGTTTAGAAAACTGTTTTATTTTAGATACCCTCCTTGTTAAAATGAAAGAGAAAAAAATCTCTTGCTGCGTGTGTTCACTTCTTCTGCAGTACCGGAAGTCGCAAGAAGGATCACTAGCGCGGCAGCGCCCTCTACCACCAGGAGGCGGGAGTCATTTAATGACTTATACAGTATTTCACACACGCAGCTACGGTATATTAATAAAACATAGCTGCTTACTGTTCTCTTTAGCATACTGTACCGGTATTCAATAGCTTGGACCTTAAATCCAACTGAATAGCTCTTTATCTTGTTTCCTTTGTGCGATTGTAAACTACTACAAGCAGCTTCCTCCATTTTGAAAATGAGGACAGATGCGTCACTCGTGACGTAACGAATTTGACCCGGTGGAAGTTCTAGCCATATGCTAAATATTTTGCGAAACGAGTTTGACCCGGTGAAAATTATAGACATGCGATAATAAAATTAATATTTTGCGAAACGAATTTGATCCAGCTTCAATAATAAACCGGCGATAAGGCCAAGCATGCGTTAATTATTTTGAGAAACGAGTTTGACCCGGCAGTAATTCTAGACGTGCGAATACTATATTCCCTGCGCCAATTCAAGGAAATACGGTAGTAATAAAAGTAGTAATGTCTGCAGAAGAAGAAGTAAACTAGTAATACAAGTAGTAATGTCTGCAGAAGAAGAAGTAAACTAGTAATACAAGTAGTAATGTCTACAGAAGTGCTAAACTAGTAATACAACTAGTAATGTCTGCAGAAGAGGAGGTAAACTAGTAATAAAACCAATAATGTCTGCAGAAGAAAAGGTAAACTAGTAATACAACCAGTAATGTCTGCAGAAGAAGAGGTAAACTAGTAATAAAAGTAGTAATGTCTGCAGAAGAAGAGGTAAACTAGTAATACAACTAGTAATGTCTGCAGAAGAGGAGGTAAACTAGTAATAAAACCAGTAATGTCTGCAGAAGAGGAGGTAAACTAGTAATACAAGTATTAATGTCTGCAGAAGAAGAGGTAAACTAGTAAAAGAACCAGTAATGTCTGCAGAAGAGGAGGTAAACTAGTAATAAAAGTAGTAATGTCTACAGAAGAAGAGGTACACTAGTAATACAAGTAGTAATGTCTGCAGAAGAAGAGGTAAACTAGTAATACAAGTAGTAATGTCTGCAGAAGAAGAGGTAAACTAGTAAAAGAACCAGTAATGTCTGCAGAAGAGGAGGTAAACTAGTAATAAAAGTAGTAATGTCTGCAGAAGAAGAGGTAAATCAGTAATACAAGTAGTAATGTCTGCAGAAGAAGAGGTAATAATAGTGTGTTAATGCTCCAATGCTGAAGTTGAACTGAAATGCTGACAGAATAGTATGAGTGGAAGAACAGTTAGAATATTGGAATGGTTTGAATGTTGAAGAGTTTGAATTTCCAGGAAAACCGGAATTTGGTTTGGAACTCGGGAAAGTGTTAGTGTGGATGTCCAGGATGAGTGGAATGTGTTAATGTTGGAATGGTTCGAATAGGTTGAAAGATGTGGAATGGGAATTTCCTGGAAATTTGGGAAATTTAGGAAAAGCAGATAAAAAAAAATAAAAAAATTATTAGGAGCATGAATGTCCCGAATGGATGAATTGGTTGGTGTTGGAATTGTTTAAATCGGGCAAGAAATGTTGAAGTAGTAACAGTTTTTTAGTTGAGAAATGGTAATATGGAATTCCTGGAATTTCGGGAAAACCGGGAATGTTTCTAGTTCCTAAACCAACTTGGTTTTTTGTCCTGACTAAGAAACATTTTTGGACGGTGGAACAGTTGAAGTGGAATGAAAAAAAGGAAAAGGAGTACTCAAACAAAAAAGATTGGAAATAAGGGTGGAAAAAAACCAGGAATTTCCTGGAAATTTGTTGAACTTGGAAAAATGGTAGTTTGAATGTCTGGGATGAGTTGAATGTGTTGAAGGTGGAATGGTTTGAATCGGTATAAAATTTGGGAATTGTGGAAGTTTGAAAAATGGCCAATTCACTTTGAATGGGGAAAATGTCCCTAAAAACTGGGAATTGTTGGAAATCCGGGGATTTTTTTTTTAATTGTTAAAAGAGAGCACACAAGCTTGAACAGGCTGAATAACTTGGAGTTGGAAGGGTTTGAATCGGATGAAAAATGTGGGAATTATGGATTGATTTCAATGAGAATTTCATGGAAATTTGGGAATTTCGAAAAAAAGCGGGAATTTTTTGGAAAATGTTAAAAGACTTGAATGTTTCCAATGAGTTGAAATGGTTGGTGTTGGAATTTTTCAAATCGGTCGAGAAATGTTGAAGTAGTAACATTTTTAATTGAGAAATGGTATTAAGGAATTCCCTGAAAATCTGGAAAACTGGGAATTTTTCCAGTTCGAAAAACAACTTTGTTTTTTTGTCTTGATTAAGATGAATGTTTGGACAGTAGAATGGTTGAAGTGGGTTGAAAAATGGGGAAGGAGTAGTCGCCAGAAAAAAGGATCCAAAAAGGGTTTGAAAAAAAAACGGGAATTCAGGGAATTCCTGGAATTTTTTGGAACTTAGAAAAATTATAGTTTGAATGTCCAGGATGAGCGGAGAATGTTGAAGGTGGAATGCTTTGGAGCATTCACACAACTATCGAGGAGCTGGTCTGAGAAGTAAAAGAGGAGCGACGTTCATATGTTAATATTTAGTGTTTTATTGTTCATAGTTAATATTGTAAATCCCACTTTTTAAAAAAATGTTCATGTACATTTTGGGTGTCCCATTCAGTAAAAAAACTGTAAAATTCCATGCCATTTTTTGAGGTGGTCTGTTTTTAGAATTCTATTGGACACTGTGACTTTTGGTATTAGTGTTCCTGAAAAAAAGGGACCCAAACACACATTCTATAGAGCAGATTTTCACAGCTAAATGTGTATATATCATTTATACACACATACACATTGGCCCCCCAGACACATTTTTTTCTCTCAATGTGGCCCTCCGAGTCAAAATATTTGCCCAGCTCTGCCCTAAAACGTCGTGTTGGCGCATGTCTGCGTTAATATTGGTAAGCATAAATGGAGGAAGAAGCCTTTGTACTACAGCTGGATCATATTTGTGTTAATAGTCTTGTTTGACTCCAAATAATTGAAATGAAGATAATCTTTACATGAAAACTTTTCACCACACCCAGTAGTGGCTTATAGTCCGGAATTTGCGATGCATTTAATATTTTTGGACACACAGTTTGAACAGTTACACTGTGTTTAAATATTTGAGTAAGGGATTATTTGGTGTACCACTAGGTGGAGCCCGCGTACCACTACCACAGTTTGAGCCTCACTCTGTCAATGCAATATGGAGATACCGTGTCCGTGACTCACCAGTGTCTTGTAGTCCGTCTGCTGCCGGATGAGTTTGTCCTCACTGAGGGAATAGCGCGCTTCGCCGGTGATGGCGTCTATGGGTCCCTTCTCCATTTGCTGTTTGATGGCACAAAACAGCATGAAGAGGGGCTCGCCAGCGCTCTCCTTGGTTTGGGAAGGGTAAGGTGTGAGAGAGAGAGGGGGGAAGGAAAGAGATGAGGTGAGACACTAAAATGGAGAAAAACATCCAACGTAACACAGCCGATGGATGAGTTGCGTGCCGTATATATACATGCATGTATTATACATGTTGTGTATAATATCGCATATATACACAAATATTATATATACCGTATTTTCCGCACAATAAGCCGCACCTAAAAACCACAATTTTTCTCAAAAGCTGACAGTGCGGCTAATAACCCGGTGCGCCTTATATATGGATTAATATTAATATTTATTTTCATAAAGTTTAGGTCTCGCAACTACGGTAAACAGCCGCTATCTTTTTTCCCCGTAAAAGAGGAAGCGCTTCTTCTTCTACTGTAAGCAACCGCACCCGCCCCCGTAGAAGAAGAAGCGCGCGGATATTACGTTTCATTTCATTTGTGTGTTTCTGTAAAGACCACAAAATGTCTCCTACTAAGAGACACGCGTACAAGGTTCCACTGACTTTTGATATTCATGTGAACCGCACTGTGGATACAACGGGAACACGTACGGTGAATATTCGCACCACAGGGAATGAGAAGTCGTCCTACTGTGGTTCTAGCTTGCCATGCTAACGGCCAGAAACTTCCACCCACAGTGATATTCAAAAGGAAGACCTTGCCAAAAGAGAACTTTCCAGCCGGCGTCATCATAAAAGCTAACTCGAAGGGATGGATGGATGAAGAAAAAATGAGCGAAGAGACCGGGTGACTTTTTTCACGCAGCTTCGTCCCTGTTGATCTATGACTGCATGCGCGTCCACATCACAGATGGTGTCAAAAAAAAAGTGAAGCACACCGAAGAAGAATAATTCGATGGATTTGTGGATGAGAAATAACTTCAGAAAGTGAGCTTTAAATGTTTATTTTGTGTGTTGTGTGACACTAACGTTCGAGCAACGTTGAGTTATTGATGTTGCTATTGCTCTGCACTATTTTGAGTGTTACTATTTTTGTGATTGCACATTTGCACATTACATTTTGGGAGTGAACAGAGTTGTTAGAACGCTGGTTTGTAATATATTATTAAAGTTTGACTGACCTATCTGACTGTTTTGTTGACATTCCCTTTAGCGTAGCATAGGTGCGACTAATAGCACGGGGCGGCTAATAGGTAAACAAAGTTTTGAAATATGCCGTTCATTGAACGTGCGGCTTACAACAGGGGCGCCTTATGGTGCGGAAAATACGGTATATAGGAAGGGGATTCATATGTCCCCATTCGTCATGGTTTACCTGACACATGAAACATGACGGATTGGGGGGTGCACTATCCACTTAAGCTGCCAGATGGCAGTAAAGTATATCTTAAAATTTGTTTAGTGGCAATTCCAACTTTGATTACAGTGTCAGTTGCTATGCAGAGTGGCGCTTTCCATAATTTTCAGCAGACTGCATTGACAAATGTTTAACCCCCACTTTTCCTCTCATGGGAGATCCACCCTGGAATGGGGTCATATGAATCCCTTCACTACTAATATATATATATATACACATATATATATATATATGTATATATATATACACACATATATATATATATGTATATATATATATATATATATATATATATATATATATATATATATATATACATATACATATATATATATGTATATCCATCCATCCATCCATCCATTTTCTACCGCTTATTCCCTTCGGGGTCGCGGGGGGCGCTATATAGATACATATATACATATATATATATAAAACATATATATATATATATATATATATATATATATATATATATATATATATATATATATATATATATATATATATTTATATATATATATATATATATATATATATATATATATATATATATATATATATATATATATATATATATATATACTCCTCTCTGAGCTGCCACCTTACCGTGGTAGAGGAGTTTGCGTGTCCCAATGATCCTAGGAGCTATGTTGTCCGGGGGCTTTATGCCCCCTGGTAGGGTCTCCCAAGACAAACTGGTCCTAGGTGAGGGATCAGACAAAGAGCAGCTCGAAGACCTCAATGAAAAATAAAAACTATGGACCCAGATTTCCCTCGCCCGGACGCGGGTCACCAGGGCCCCCCTCTGGAGCCAGGCCCGGAGGTGGGGCACGATGGCGAGCGCCTGGTGGCCGGGCAACGTGGGTTCCCCCTCCAATGGGCTCACCACCCATAGCAGGGGTCATAAAGGTCGGGTGCGATGTGAGCTGGGTGGCAGCCGAAGGCAGGGCACTTGGCGGTCCGATCCTCGGCTACAGAAGCTAGCTCTTGGGACGTGGAACGTCACCTCGCTGGGGGGGAAGGAGCCTGAGCTAGTGCGCGAGGTGGAGAAGTTCCGACTAGACATAGTCGGACTCACTTCGACGCACAGCAAGGGCTCTGGAACCAGTTCTCTCGAGAGGGGCTGGGCTCTCTTCTACTCTGGCGTTGCCGGCAGTGAGAGGCGACGGGCTGGGGTAGCAATTCTTGTTGCCCCCCAGCTCAGAGCCTGCATGTTGGAGTTCAACCCGGTGGACGAGAGGGTAGCTTCCCTCAGCCTTCGGGTGGGGGAACGGGTCCTGACTGTGGTTTGCGCTTACGCACCAAACTGCAGCTCAGTGTACCCACCCTTTTTGGATTCACTCGAGGGAGTACTTGAGAGTGCTCCCCTGGGTGATTCCCTCGTTCTACTGGGGGACTTCAACGCTCATGTTGGCAGTGACAGTGAAACCTGGAGAGGCGTGATTGGGAAGAATGGCTGCCCGGATCTGAACCCGAGCGGTGTTTTGTTATTGGACTTTTGTGCCCGTCACAGTTTGTCCATAACGAACACCATGTTCAAACATAAGGGTGTCCATATGTGCACTTGGCACCAGGACACCCTAGGCCGCAGTTCCATGATCGACTTTGTAGTTGTGTCGTCGGATTTGCGGCCTCATGTTTTGGACACTCGGGTGAAGAGAGGGGCGGAGCTTTCTACCGATCACCACCTGGTGGTGAGTTGGCTGCGATGGTGGGGGAGGATGCCGGCCAGACCTGGCAGGCCCAAACGCATTGTGAGGGTTTGCTGGGAACGTCTGGCAGAATCTCTTGTCAGAGAGAGTTTCAATTCTCACCTCCGGAAGAACTTTGAACATGTCACGAGGGAGGTGCTGGACATTGAGTCCGAATGGTTCATGTTCCGCGCCTCTATTGTCGAGGCGGCTGATTGGAGCTGTGGCCGCAAGGTAGTTGGTGCCTGTCGTGGCGGTAATCCTAGAACCCGTTGGTGGACACCGGCGGTGAGGGATGCCGTCAAGCTGAAGAAGGAGTCCTATCGGGTTCTTTTGGCTCATAGGACTCCTGAGGCAGCGGACAGGTACCGACAGGCCAAGCGGTGTGCGGCTTTGGCGGTCGCGGAGGCAAAAACTCGGACATGGGAGGAGTTCGGGGAAGCCATGGAAAACGACTTCCGGACGGCTTCGAAGCGATTCTGGACACCCATCCGCCGCCTCAGGAAGGGGAAGCAGTGCACTATCAACACCGTGTATGGTGAGGATGGTGTTCTGCTGACCTCGACTGCGGATGTTGTGGAGGGAATACTTCGAAGACCTCCTCAATCCCACCAACACGTCTTCCTATGAGGAAGCAGTCCCTGGGGAATCTGTGGTGGGCTCTCCTATTTCTGGGGCTGAGGTTGCTGAGGTAGTTAAAAAGCTCCTCGGTGGCAAGGCCCCGGGGGTGGATGAGATCCGCCCGGAGTTCCTTAAGGCTCTGGATGCTGTGGGGCTGTCTTGGTTGACAAGACTCTGCAGCATCGCGTGGACATTGGGGGTGGTACCTCTGGATTGGCAGACCGGGGTGGTGGTTCCTCTCTTTAAGAAGGGGAACCGGAGGGTGTGTTCTAACTATCGTGGGATCACACTCCTCAGCCTTCCCGGTAAGGTCTATTCAGGTGTGCTGGAGAGGAGGCTACGCCGGATAGTCGAAACTCGGATTCAGGAGGAACAGTGTGGTTTTCGTCCTGGTCGTGGAACTGTGGACCAGCTCTATACTCTCGGCAGGGTCCTTGAGGGTGCATGGGAGTTTGCCCAACCAGTCTACATGTGTTTTGTGGACTTGGAGAAAGCATTCGACCATGTCCCTCGGGAAGTCCTGTGGGGAGTGCTCAGAGAGTATGGGGTATCGGACTGTCTGATTGTGGCGGTCCGCTCCCTGTATGATCAGTGCCAGAGTTTGGTCCGCATTGCCGGCAGTAAGTCAGACACGTTTCCAGTGAGGGTTGGACTCCGCCAAGGCTGCCCTTTGTCACCGATTCTGTTCATAACTTTTATGGACAGAATTTCTAGGCGCAGTCAAGGCGTTGAGGGGATCTGGTTTGGTGGCTGCAGGATTAGGTCTCTGCTTTTTGCAGATGATGTGGTCCTGATGGCTTCATCCGGCCAGGATCTTCAGCTCTCACTTGATCGGTTCCCAGCCGAGTGTGAAGCGACTGGGATGAGAATCAGCACCTCCAAGTCCGAATCCATGGTTCTCGCCCGGAAAAGGGTGGAGTGCCATCTCCGGGTTGCGGAAGAGACCCTGCCCCAAGTGGAGGAGTTCAAGTACCTCAGAGTCTTGTTCACGAGTGAGGGAAAAGTGGATCGTGAGATCGACAGGCGGATCGGTGCGGTGTCTTCAGTAATGCGGACGCTGTATCGATCCGTTGTGGTGAAGAAGGAGCTGAGCCGGAAGGCAAAGCTCTCAATTTACCGGTCGATCTACATTCCCATCCTCACCTATGGTCATGAGCTTTGGGTTATGACCGAAAGGACAAGATCAAGGGTACAAGCGGCCGAAATGAGTATCCTCCGCCGGGTGGCGGGGCTCTCCCTTAGAGATAGGGTGAGAAGCTCTGTCATCCGGGTGGAGCTCAAAGTAAAGCCGCTGCTCCTCCACATCGAGAGGAACCAGATGAGGTGGTTCGGGCATCTGGTCAGGATGCCACCCGAACGCCTCCCTAGGGAGGTGTTTAGGTCACGTCCGACCGGTAGGAGGCCACGGGGAAGACCCAGGACACGTTGGGAAGACTATGTCTCCCGGCTGGCCTGGGAACGCCTCGGGATCCCCCGGGAGGAGCTGGACGAAGTGGCTGGGGAGAGGGAAGTCTGGGCTTCCCTGCTTAAGCTGCTGCCCCCGCGACCCGACCTCGGATAAGCGGAAGAAGATGGATGGATATATATATATATATATATATATATATATATATATATATATATATATATATATATATATATATATATATATATATATATATATATATATATATGTATGTATATGTATATGTATGTATATATATATATATGCATGTATATATATGTTTTTTATATATATATATATATATATATATATATATATATATATATATATATATATATATATATATATATATATATATATATATATATATATATATATATATATATATATATATATATATATATATATTTTTTTTTTTTGTAACAATGCAGTTTTATTAGTATTTTTTGAACGTTGAAATTAGAAGGTCAACCCCTTTAATTAGCTTAAATAAGTTCAATTGACTCCCAATCTCTGTTAGGATAAAATGCACTTCAATAAACCTTTAACATCTTTAAGTGCAGTTTTTTTTCCAAGTTGTAAAAAATTAAAAAGGGTCTCCTGTTTTTATTTTGCCATCACTTTCCAACAAATTGGGCTCGTATTGATGAGCTCATCACGCAGACCCAAATATTCCTACAACATTTCTGCCTGTGTGTGTTACTTTGTACAGAGTGAAAGCTAAGAAAACACATTCAGACATGGAAATGTATCAATGCCTGACACATTTTCATTTATAACTATAATAATGATTTACTGATGGCCAATATATATTATTATTATTATTCATTTGAGTGTCCCACTTTTTTACTTGATGTAACATCTACACTGCAATCACAGAATTTCCCAATTGTTGGACGAATAAATGACTCAACTTCTGTCGAGTGAAATGCAAACATTGTGCTGCTTGGTTGTGAACATTTTAGTTTTTTTGTTTACCTTGAGAAATTTGTGGAGCAGGAAGGCAAACCAATTAGTCAGCATCTTCTCCGCCACCGACTCTGTTCTGGAAGACGAGAAGAGGGCGGGGGGGTTCATTTGTTAGCGGAAGACATAACTTGAGTGCCCCTGAATTCTTCTTCCATAATTCAGGAAGTGGAGCCTAAAGACACGACGTGAGCTTCCTGTCTCGGCTGCTCCAAAGAGCGAGAGTGCTTCACATTTCTTTGTGCGCGAGCGACGGCGGCGTGGTGGGACACGTGTCCAGATGTCTCCACATGGCGTGTTTACTCCTCTTTAATGAGCTCCTCGTCGGCGTGACGGAGCCCCCTGTGGTGAAGAAACGAGCCGGGAGGGAAAAACAATCTGGAGACGGGCAAAGAAGCGAGAGAGAATAGGTGGCGGCGGACGAAAGGGAGGAATATTTCATGAGTGGCACACAGAAGATGAGTGAGACTGACAAGGACTCCGTACTTGCTCTCCTCCATTAGGTTCTGCCCGTGTCCCGGTCTGCCCTGACTCCTTTCCCTCGCTCTGTCATTCACCTGTCTGCTCAGGCGTCTCCGGTTCCGAGCGACGGTTTGACACCGAGAACGCAGGCGAGCGGGCCTTAAACTGACCGAGGTATTTCCGCGTCACAGAAGCGTGGAAAGAACAATGCGTGTTGAATTATCCACGATGGAAGATGTGGAACGATGCAGCTTTTATCTTACATTCAAGTTCAAAATGAACTTGAAATCACATTTATAAGGTTGATGGTTGTTTATTTTTAGGCAAAATCAGGACAAGTTGAGGTGCGTTGAAGGTCACCAATTATTTAAAATACGCTTTTTAATGATGTTCTAATAATAATAATAATAATAATAATAGATTTTATTTGTAAAAAGCACTTTACATTGAGTGAACAACCTCAAAGTGCTACAGTGTATTAAAAAAAATAAAAAAAATAATAAAAACTAAATAAAAATAAAAACTAGAACAGCCAAATAGCTAAAACTAGTATGCATATATCTAAAAAAAAGGCTTTTTTAAAAAGAAGGGTTTTTAAGCCTTTTTTAAATAGCATCTACAGTCTGTGGTGCCCTCAGGTGGTCAGGGAGAGCGTTCCACAGACTGGGAGCGGCGGAGCAGAAAGGCCGGTCTCCCATATACATATATATCTATATCTATTTTCTACCGCTTGTCCCTTTTGGGGTCACGGGGGGTGCCTATCTCAGCTGCATTTGGGTGGGGTACACCCTGGACAAGTCGCCACCACAGGGCCAACACAGATAGACAGACAACATTCACACTCACTTTCACACACTAGGGCCAACTTTTTTTAGTGTTGCCAATCAACCTATCCCCAGGTGCATGTTTTTGGAGGTGGGGGGAAGTCAGAGTACCCGGAGGGAACCCACGCAGTCACGGAAAGAACATGCAAACTCCACACAGAAAGATCCTGAGCCCGGTATTGAACTCAGGACCTTCGTATTTAACCTAATAAGGACCATGAGTCCAAAAGTTTGGGGACCTCTGATCTAAATTCCTACATAAATGCTAGATTTTTGGCCACTAAAAGGCTAATATTATTTATCTCTTTGTTTTACTTGACTTTGAAGCAGACAAGGTTTCATGCGTAAATGTACCCCCTTTAAGTATTGCTAATTCAGTTTCCGCTCAGTGGAGCACAGCACTTTACCTTCGTAGGAGTAGTTTAGGGTGGTTCTTGCTCTCCAGGTTGCGTTCAATCAGGTCTGAGAGCAGGTGCTTGAGGATGTCCGTGGCGTACTCCAGCCTCCCCTGCAGAGCCGTCATGATGAGCGAGGCCACGTAGCCGCGGTCCCGCATAGAGAAGGAGCGCTGCGACTCCAGCGTGCGGATGAAGGTCAGCAGGAACACCTTGTTGTTCAGCAGCTGTGCAAACTGCTTCAAGGCTTTCTCCACACTCGCTTGTCCGCAGCCCGGCACCTGCACGCATAATCCAGAGGCCTTCCTTAGATACAAGTGCATGGCTGTGTTAGCGAGGGAACAGCAGACGTGGAAAGCCTTTAATTCATACGGGAAAGCCTTTTCTTTCTGGATTAGGAACAGATTGCATGATCATGTAAAAACTGGTGCTTATTCATCAGCTAAAATGGAGATGTTTGCAGTCTAACAATGCGTCATTTTGCCTCAAAACTCATATTTTGCATTCTAAACTAGGGAGTTGGAACAAAGTATTATGTGCAGTCCTTCCTTACCTCCTCCAAGGCTCAGCAATCAGCACTTCTGACTTCTTTGACTGATAAACAGTGTTGGGACTTACTTTGTAACGTGTTACTGTAACACCGTTATTTTCGGCAGTAACTAGTAATCTAACGCATTATTTTTTATATTCAGAAACTCAGTTACCGTTACTACATGATGCGTTACTGCGTTATTTTACGTTATTTTTTTATGTAGTATCGGCTAGAAACAGAAGATCTGAGTGTGTTTTATTGGAGAGTTGCAGTGTCGTCCTTCTGAATCTTCTTGTGTCACAAGGGAGAGAAGAGGCGCGCTCTGTGTGTGTCTTGGTGTGGGTGTGGGGAGGGGGGCGTGTCTGTGTTTACTAACAACAAGACATCGTGGCGGAGCCGCAGTCGAGTTTCTTAACATGGAGATATTCTCACTACTTTTCTTTTGTCGAGCACAAAGAAAAGTAGTGAGAATGGGGTCACGGGGGGTCGCTGGAGCCTAGCTCAGAACATTTTAGTTAAATGTAAGTTGTGTCTTGGATCAAAGATCCCATCTACTGCCCAAAACAGCTATTCAAATCTGCTGAAACAGCTACAAAAGCAACATGCTTCGACGAAGCTAGTAAAGAGAGAAACAGACTCCAATGCCACTTCACCTCCACCACCACCTAAGGATTTTAATGGAGGGACTGCTAGCCAGGACAACATTGATAGAGACTAGAGATGCGCGGTTTTGCGGACACAACCGCGGAGTCCGCGGATAATCCGCGGGTCGGGCGGATGCATGACGAAAAAAATAGATTTTAAATAGATTCGGGCAGGTGGCGGTTGAACCAATTCTCTCGAATGTCTGCAGATTTTCACCCAATCAACAATAATAAGGGCGTGCCGTGTTGATACTGCCTTTATCACCCTCTACAACATGTACAGCCAGCGTGCTAGCCCAGCCGCATTTTGTAGGCGGCATCTGCTTGCACACGTAGGTGACAGCAAGGCATACTTGGTCCACACCCATACAGGTTACACTGACGGTGCCCGTATAAAACAACTTTAACACTCTTAATATGTGCCACACTGTGAACCCACACCAAACAAGAATGACAAACACATTTCGGGAGAACATCCGCACCATGAGACAACATAAACACAACAGAACAAATACCTAGAACAACTTGCAGTCCTAACTCTTCCTGGCTGAAATATACACCCCCGCTACCACCAAACCCCGCCCACCTCAACCGACGCACGGAGGGGGTTGATGTGTGGGGGCGGGGTTTGGTGGTAGCGGGGGTGTATATTTCAGCCTGAACAGTTTGAAGTTGGAACGGTTTGAATCGGAAGAAAATTGTGGAAGGTATCCAGGAATCTGGAGAAGAAGAAGAAGAAGAAGAAGAAGAAGAAGAAGAAGAAGAAGAAGAAGAAGAAGAAGAAGAAGTTGAATAATAAATAGATTAATTTTGGTGTAGAAAACCATATGTGTGATGCTCATTAGTGACAACCCCAACTAAAGAGTGACCAACAGAAATATTTTAACCCCTGAACACGGCTCTCTTCAGCCTCACATACCACTGCTCCCCCGCCCTCTGCGCAAACGTGCATGGCGTGCACAAAAATCATCGAGCTGCAACAAAACATGAAGACTGATTGTTGCAAGGCGTCGGACATTTTCCAGCATCTAGGGCTGCAACTAACGATTATTTTGATTGTCGATTAGTCAACGATTATCTTAACGGTTAGCCGATTAATCGGATAATAAAGCGTACACGTATCTAATGGCTCTAAGTTTTCTATCGACTTCTAAATGCAACTTAAGTTATATCAGGTATGTGCTAACTAACAACAAATATGACTAATTCATTCATGAACATTTATTTACTATGCTGCTCATTCAGCTGCTACAAAAATGCAAATGACAATTTCAGAAATGACTTTAAAAAGTGCTAAAAAAAATAATCAACCTTGTTTATGTATTTAAAAAACAGTTAAAATAGCAGCAATGAAAACAAAACACAAAATTGAATCATTTTGTAACGTTTAAAAATGTGCACACTGATATATTGATTATTGACTAAAGGCCTACTGAAATGAATTTTTTTTTATTTAACGGGGATAGCAGATCCATTCTATGTGTCTACTTGATCATTTCGCAATATTGCCATATTTTTGCTGAAAGGATTTAGTAGAGAACATTGACGATAAAGTTCGCAACTTTTGATCACTGATAAAAAAAGCCTTGCCTGTACCGGAAGTAGCGTGACGTCACAGGTTGAAAGGCTCCTCACATTTCCCCATTGTTTACACCAGCAGCGAGAGCGATTTGGACTGAGAAAGGGACGATTACCCCATTAATTTGAGCGAGGATGAAAGATTTGTGGATGAGGAACTTGAGAGTGAAGGACTAGGGTGCAGTGCAGGACGTATCTTTTTTCGCTCTGACCGTAACTTAGGTACAAGGGTTCATTGGATTCCTTCATTGGGTGGGGGGTGGGGGCGGGGGCGTGGTTATTTACAGCTAGAATTCACCAACTCGAGTATTTCATATATATTTCATATATATATATATATATATATATATATATATATATATATATATATATATATATATATATATGTATGAAATATTTGACTTTCAGTGAATTCTAGCTATATATATATATACATATATATATATATATATATATATATATATATATATATATATATATATATATATATATATATATATATATATATATATATATATATATATATATATATATATATATATTTTATTTACATAGAAAAAAAAAATACTTGAATTTCAGTGTTCCGGTGGCTATCCATTAGATGGCAGTATTGTCCTGTTTAACTTCTCCGTTCATGATGAGTATATCATTTCGGCCACCGTGTTCAATGGAGAAGTCTGTTCTACAAAATTTACAGGCAACATACACCTTCCCCTTCGAACTGTCCTGGATGAACTGAAATTCTTGTTTCCATTCGTTTTGGAACTTGCAAGCGTATTTCTTCATCTTGCTCGTTGACGGCGTCGCCATGTCTGTAATTTCCTCGTTCTTCTGCTTCGTCTCCTTGTTGTGTGCGCAGTTGTGCACTCTACTCTCTAAAAGCCCTAGATGTTATGACGTCATTGGGCAGGCAAGCTGTTTATATTGTGGGAAAGCGGACGTGAGAACAGGCTGTCCCCACTCAGTCTCAGGTCCGCATTGAGCTGGAGGGGGCGTGGCCTCCAGCTCCGGCTGAATACCGGGAGTTTGTCGGGAGAAAATCTCTGCCGGGAGGTTGTCGGGAGAGGCGCTGAATACCGGGATTCTCCCGCTAAAAACGGGAGGGTTGGCAAGTATGCCTCCTTTATTGCCATTGTCCTCTAGTGTTTGTTATTCAGTCCTATCCCCATTGCTCCACACCAACATCTTGCAATAGGCAGTCAAAATCTTCTATTCCTTTGACTCCCTCCTATTGTCTTGTCTTGAATTTATTTGGAATTAAGTGACATACTTGAAGGGTTAGCTGTAATCTCAGTAAAATCCTAAATATTCTCTGAGCTTTCAACCGCTTGCAACTGGACTGTTTGGTTTGTCTTGGCAGACGTTTCGCCTCTCATCCAAGTAGGCTTCATCAGTTCATGCTCGTAGACTTGGATTGGTCAGATCTAGTCTTAGACTTAGATTGGTTAGATCTAGTCTTAGACTTAGATTAGTTAGATCTACTCTTGGACTTAGATTGGTCATATCTAGTCTCAGGTTTAGATTTGTCGGATCTTGTCTTAGACTTAGATTGGTTAGATCTAGTCTTAGACTTAGATTAGTTATATCTACTCTTGGACTTAGATTAGTCATATCTAGTCTCAGGGTTAGATTTGTCGGATCTAGTCTTAGACTTAGATTGGTTAGATCTAGTCTTATACTTAGATTGGTCAGATCTAGTCTTAGATTTAGATTGGTTAGATCTAGTCTTGGACTTAGATTAGTTAGATCTACTCTTGGATTTAGATTGGTCATATCTAGTCTCAGGTTTAGATTTGTCGGATCTAGTCTTAGACTTAAATTGGTTAGATCTAGTCTTATACTTAGATTGGTCAGATCTAGTCTTAGACTTAGATTGCTCAGATTTAGTCTTAAATTTAGATTGGTCATATCTAGTCTTAGATTGGTAATATCTAGTCTTAGACGTAGATTGGTCAGATCTAGTTTTAGACTTAGATTAGTCTGATCTAGTCTTAGACTTAGATTGGTCAGATCTAGTCTTGAACGTAGATTGGTCACATCTAGTCTAAGACGTAGATTGGTCAGATCTAGTCAGACTTAGATTGGCCAGATCTAGTCTTAGACTTAGATTGGTTAGATCTAGTCTTAGACTTAGATTGGTCACATCTAGTTTTAGACTTAGATTGGTCACATCTAGTCTTAGACTTAGATTGGGCACATCTAGTCTTGGACTTAGATTGGGCTCATCTGGTCTTAGACTTGACTAGAGTAGATCTAAACAATCAAAGTTTAAGATTTAGTCTTGTCTAGACTAGACTTGACCAATCTAAGTCTATGACCTAGATTTAGATTAATCAGATCTAGTCTAGACTAAACTAGATTTGACCAATCTAAGTCTAAGACTAGATGTGACCAAACCACGTCTAAGACTAGATCTGACCAATCTTAGTCTAAGACTAGATCTAACCAATCTAAAGCTACGAGTATGAACTGATGAAGCCTACTAGGGTCAGAGACTAAACGTCTCCTAAGACAAACCAAATAGTCCAGGTGTGATGGATTGATTGTCCTGAGACTACAAGACCTGGATAACAGAGAAGATCCCTACACATCTGAGTTAAGTAATCAAACAAAACAAGGTAGAGGTATGACTAAATAGGGTAAACTACATTGTTTTTAAACTAAACTCAGTTCTTCCGAGAAGAGCCATGGGAATGCACAAACAGGACATTACAGGGAAATTTATATCAAGCTCTTTTTCAAAAAAGGTTGAAAAAGTATTCTCTGAAAAAGTTTTGAGATGAATTGGCAGTCACAGCGACTGGTCTGACTGCTGAGAGCCAGTCAGGCTGCAAAGTCCGCCAGCTGCTGCAACATGAAACCGACCCAAGTCAAAGCACGGAGTGATCCAGCTAGCATTTGCTCATGACGCTCTGTTTGACAGCCGGGACCAAACATACAAAAACCATCTCCTCCCTCCTACAGCCCCGAGGTTAGCAAACTGAAATGTTGCAGCCTCCTCTCACCTCCAGCTCTCTGAGCACAGGGTGATCGTCGATGCCAGGAAACAGAACCCTCATGGCGTAAGTGCGGTAGTCCAGGTAGGGGATGCCGGCACGGTCCAGGTCGCTTGTTAACTCGTTGATGTCCGTCTGCAGCTCTGCAAAAGCTTCATAAAACAACAGACATTAATTCAGTAAATTTGCACACATTTTGAGTACGCATCACCTAAAAATGTTATTTCAAGGTCTCTGGATAGACTTCCACCCGTTTTCTACTGCTTCAGTTGTGGGTCTTGAGCAGGGGTCCCCAAACTACGGCCCGCGGGCCGGATCAGGCCCCCCAGCATCCAAAATCCGGCCCACAGGAAGTCCCAAGTAATTTTTTCTTTTTCTTTTAATCTTTCCTTTCTAATCCATTTTCTACCGCTTGTTACTCTTGGTGTCTCCTAGCCGTTCAGGCAAATCATATTGTCTAAAAATGACATTTCCCATCGATAACGTGACAATGTTAAATGTTGATGAACATCAATGTTAATTGATGTTAAATGACAAAATGAATTATAAAGACAATGTATATATGTATGTATATATATATATATATATATATATATATATATATATATATATATATATATATATATATATATATATATATATATATATATATATATATATATATATATATATATATATATATATATATATATATATACAGCCTGGCCCCCGTCCAAATTTTTTTAACCCAATGCGGCCCCCGAGTCAAAAAGTTTGGGGACCCTTGGTCTTGAACCTAATCAGTTTAGGACTAAAGGTTTGACTAGAACCGGACTCATTGACAGTCAATTCCAGGCCGAATTTGAAATCGACATTAAGGATTAAATCATGTGAACAATAGGAATGGTAATCAGAAACCGGTTCTAAGTCTATCAATTCCTTGGAATCGCTTGCCATCTTTTTTCGGGAAAACCGGGAATTTGTTCTTCCAACATAGAGGAATGTTTTGAAGGTGTAATGGTCAAAAACGGTGGAAAAAAGAGGACTGTGAAAACTTACCAGCAGGAAGTGAAAATAAGGCTTTGGAAAACCGGGAATTTCTGGATTTTTTTTAAACTTGACAAATGGTAGTTTGATTGTCCATGGTGAGTGGAGTGTGTGGATGTTGGAACAATTCAAATGTAATGAGAAATGTGGGATGTGTACTAAATTGTCTATTTCCCATTCGTTGTCAATGAGGAGAAAGTTCCAGGAAATCGCAGGAAAACCGGGAATTTTTGGGAAAAGGAAAACATGTTTTGCGTTCGATATATCGGAAGAGTAGTGTGGGTGGATGGTTGTAATTTTGAGAAATTAGAGCATTGTAGAACTATAATTACGTCCATTCATTTGAACGGGAAATTCCTGGAAATCTGGGAAAATCTGGAAAACCGGGAATTTTTGAAAATATTGATGCTAGCACAATTGTCCTAGGTGATATGAATGGGTTGGTGTTAGGATTTTTGGAATTGGTTAAAAAATGTTGACATATGTAGTAACAGTTTGAATTGAGAATAGGTATTTTAGAATTTCGGGAAACTCTGTAATTTTTTCTCCCAACTAAGAGGAACGTTTTGAAGATGGAATGGTCAAAAAATATTTTTAAACGATTCCTTTAATGATTCCTAAAGGCAGGAATGACGTCTCGTTTCACCACAAAGACGACTATTTTTGGACCAATGAGGATTTACAACCTTATCTTTTTGAAGCTGAATATACCGAAGATGAACTACTGCTTCTAGAACCGAGCACGAAGGAAGAGTGAGACTTTGCAGCAGACGGAACCCGAGAGAGTGAGGTGCAAGTGACTTTGACGATATAAATGTGGAACTTGAAGCCATGCTATTTCCATAAATGGAGTGCTTACCCAAATAAACCGGGAAAAAATATGCTAACCCACCTTTTTGGTCCCTTTTTTTCCAAAAAAGAACTGTTAGGAGAACCGATAAAGAACCGAATCATTACGCAGAGTCAAAAGTGGAATTGGAACAGGTAAAGTCCTACCAATCCCCCCTAGTAAACAACTACACGACCAATGGCTCCGTCTGTATGGACATTAGTTCTTAAAATCACAGTGAGGAGATTCGGGTTGGAATCAGCGTGGGAATATCTCTGCGTGGACCTAGTCACTAGGTTGGATAAGCTCCGCCTACTTCATGCTAGGCTCCTCACCCTCTTTGCACTCCAAAGCCACGCGCGACTCCAGGTTGTCCATCTGCAGCTGCAGGCGCTTGAGAGTGAGGTCGTTCTCGTGCGACTTCCGCCGGTAGGCCAGCAGGACGAGGACCACCACCACCAGAAGCAGCCCTCCCCCGGCCGTGATGCTCATGATGGCCGGGAGTGTGAGGAGGCTGTCGGAGCGGATGTGGACGTTTCCCGGAGAGATGTGCAGTCCTCCCACTTGGACCTGGACAAAGTCAACGTTATAATACCAGGAAAACATTGTGGACAAGAATTACCCTTGACCCCAGCTACTACAAGCATAAATCGCATATAGCCGCTACTATTTTCCTACGCTTTGAATTCTGCAGCTTATAAAACGGTGTGGCTAATCTATGGATTTTTCTTCTCTGGCGGCCACAATGCAAATAGTTTTCAAAATAAACAAGCAAAGACGAGTTAGCTCACTGCAGAGTGCCCTTCTGTTTAGACTGAGCTTTCAACCGGAAGTACAAGTGCCGTTTTGTCTACTATTCGTCCATAGCGTTTCTACTCGTATGGATTCTTTATTCATCAGTCCAAGCCAGTGGTCCCCAACCTTTTTGTAACTGCGGACCGGTCAACGCTTGAAAATTTGACTGGGGAGGGGGCTTGGGTATGTTTTGTTTTTTTTGTCATTAAAAAATACAATCATGCTTGCTTACGGACTGTATTCCTGCAGACTGTATTGATCTATATTGATATATAATGTAGGAACCAGAAATATTAATAACAGAAAGAAACAACCCTTTTGTGCGAATGAGTGTGAATGAGTGTAAATGGGGGAGGTCGTTTTTTTCGGTTGGTGCACTAATTGTAAGTGTATCTTGTGTTTTTTATGTTGATTTAATTAAAAAAAATATATTTTAATTTTTAATTTTTTTGGTTTCTTGTGCGGCCCGGTACCAATCGATCCACGGACCGGTACCGGTACTGGTTGGGGACCACTGGTCCAAGCAACGTTTGTAAGTTTTACAATGTAACTAAAACAATTCTTACTTACTAAACTGTCCCATGTGTGATGCACATTTGTACGTGAAGCTAGCGTCATTAGAATTAGCTAACATGCTAACACGAGTGTCTGTGTTAGTATTATTAACTTACAATGGAATTATTTTTGTATTGTTTCACTTTCACAAATGCCTTAGTAAATTCACCAAATTCAGTTATTGAGTCTGTTTAGCTGATTGGAGAGCTAGCTTGCGCAGCTAGTGTGTCCTTGACGATGACTTCTGTTTTGGTTAAACAGTCATTTTACTGCCTTGTGACAGGCATCTTTTGGAAACAATTAAGGTATGTAAATAAACATTTATAAAAACTTTTGTACCAACATATAGCTGCGGCTTATAGTCTAGTGCGGCTAAAATATGCAAACATATTTTAAATGTATTTTGGTGGGTGCGGCTTGAATACTGGAAAATACGGTAATAATCTACATATTTATTTTACTAGCCAAGGGTGGTAAAATAATTTGGAAATGGCAAGGAAGTTTGACGGGAAGGAAGCTGGTAGGGGATACCATAGAAGTCTGCTCACATTATGTCATAAAATTACTGTAGTTGTTTGTAGTACTTTCTTTGTATTGAATTTGATCAAATATCAGTTATCTGTGTTTTTGGGGATGAACTGAATTAAAATAAATTTCAATGATAACATTGAGTGGAATAACAAATATTTTACGTTACAAGCGCCGTTATAAGCAGAGGTACCACTGTACATGCAGTATGTATACAAGATACTATAAATGGAGACAAAAAACAACAGCCTTGTAATTCTTGGACAACTTTGAAGTCTGCAAAAATTGTAGTTTTTTTCCAGCTCTTTTCCCAATTTGTGCCAGTCAATACCTGCGCGTGGCAAAGTGCGGTTGTAATTGGCCAGCTAGCCGACCGTGAATGGCACACAATGACGGAGACAAAGCCTGTCGACGACCTAAAAAACACACTGGCGGAGCAAATGAGCGCCGACCCGCACAAAGCGACCCACATCTGGGCGGGACTCGGCCTTTTAGACATGAAGACATGGAGAGAAACTCAGTAGGTTAGTTAGACTGACCAGGACTTTGTGCTGGCCGGTAAGGTTGGGCGGCTCACAGAGTAGCTGTGTGTCGGACACCGTGAGGGAGCAGGGCGTGTCGCCGATCAGCACCGTGTAGTTCAGCCTGGCCCCGCTCGACGCCGACGGTACCAGGTTACGGCCCTGCATTGTCAGGAGATAGAAACAAAACGTTGAAAACCTGAGTGGAACGGAAATGCTTGTATGCCCAGGGTGAGTGGAGTGTGTGGATGGTTCGAATCCGTTGAGAAATGTGGGATATGGAGAGGTTTGTATATTGCCCATTCATTTTCAATGGGGGCAAATTCCTGGTAATCAGGGAATTTTCGGAACCGGGAAACATGCTGTCTTGAATGTCCAGGGTGAGTGGAGTGTGTTGTGGGATATGGAGTTGATTGTATATTTCCTATTCATTGTCAATGGGGAGAAAATTCCAGGAAATCCCGGTAAAACCTGGAATTTTGGGAAAGGGAAAACATGTTTTGCGTTTGGTATATCGGAAAAGTAGTGTGGGTGGATGGTTGAAAGGTCGGAATCGCAAAATTTCGAGAATTTAGGGCATTGTAGAACTATAAATACGTCCTTTCCTTCGAATAAGATTTTCCTGGAAATTTCGGGAAAACAAAGAGTTTTAGAAAATATTGATTGTCCTAATTTTGGAATCTGTTAAAAAATGTTGACATAAGTATGAACAGTTTCAATTGAAAATGGGTATTTCAGAATTCCTGGAATTTCAGGAAAACTGGGAATTTTATGAAGAGGAATGTTATGAAGGTTTAATGGCCAAAAACTGTTGAAAAATGTGGACTGTGAAAACTTTCCAGCAGGACGTAAAAATAGGGCTTTGGAAAACCCGGAATTTCTGGAATTTTTTTTTTTTTGTACTTGGAAAATGGTAGTTTGATTATCCAGGGTGAGTGGAGTGTGTGGATGTTGGAACGGTTCGAATCCGTTGAGAAATGTGGGATATGGAGAGGTTTGTATATTGCCCATTCATTTTCAAGGGGGGGAAAATCTTGGTAATTCCGGGTAATCAGGGAATTTTCGGAACTTGCTGGCTTGAATGTCCAGGGTAAGTGGAGTGTGTGGATGTTGGAACGGTTTTAATCGGATGATAAATGTGGGATATGCAGTAGATTGTGTATTTCCCATTCATTGTCAATGGGGAGAAAATTCGGAGAAATCACGGGAAAACTGTGAATTCTGGGAAAGGGAAAACAGGTTTTGCATTTTATATATCGGAAGAGTAGTGTGGGGGATGGTTGAAAGGTCGGAATCACAACATTTTGAGAACTTTGGGCATTGTAGAACTATAAATACATCCATTAGGTTAAATAGGAATTTCCGGGAAATTTGGGAATTTCGGGAAAACCTGGATTTTTTGAAAATATTGATACTAACACAATTGTCCTAGATGATATGAGTGGGTTGGTGTTAGGATTTTTGGAATCGATTAAAAATGTTGACATATGTACTAACAGCTTGAATTGAAAAATGGGTATTTCGGAATTTCGGGAAAACCGGGAATTTGTTGTTCCAACATAGAGGAATGTTTTAAAGGTGGAATGGCCAAAAACAGTTGAAAAATGTGGACTGTGAAAACTTTCCAGGAGGAGGTGAAAATAGGGCTTTGGAAAACCGGGAATTTCTGGAACTTTTTTTTTTTAAACTTGGAAAATGGTAGTTTGATTAATAAAGATTAAAGTACCAATGATTGTCACACACACACTAGATGTGGTGAAATTTGTCCTCTGCATTTGACCCATCCCCTTGGGGAGCAGTGGGCAGCAGCGGCGCCGCGCCCGGGAATCATTTTTGGTGATTTAACCCCCAACTCCAACCCTTTGTTGCTGAGGGAGGTTATGGGTCCCATTTTTTTTATAGTCTTTGGTATGACTAGGCTGGGATTTGAACTCCAACCTACCGATCTCAGGGCGGACACTCTAACCCAGGGGTGTCAAACTCATTTTAGATCGGGGGCCACATGGAGAAAAATCCCCTCCCAAGTGGGCCGGACTGGTAAAATCACAGCACGATAACTTAAAAATAAAGACAACTTCAGATTGTTTTCTTTGTTTAAAAATAGAACGAGTACATTCTGAAATTGTACAAATCATAATGTGTTTTTTTTCTTACACTTACATGTTGCGGTTAATAGTATTCTATCTTTATTTGTCGTTATTTATATTTTCTGAATAAATTATTAGAGATGTCCGATAATATCGGCCTGCCGATATTATCGGCCGAAATATGCGTTAAAATGTAATATCGGAAATTATCGGTATCATTTTTTTTATTATCGGTATCGTTTTTTTTTTGTTTTTTTTTATTTATTTTTTTATTAAATCAACATAAAAAACACAAGATACACTTACAATTAGTGCACCGACCCAAAAAACCTCCCTCCCCCATTTCTCATTCACACAAAAGGGTTGTTTCTTTCTGTTATTAATATTCTGGTTCCTACATTATATATCAATATATATCAATACAGTCTGCAAGGGATACAGTCCGTAAGCACACATGATTGTGCGTGCTGCTGGTCCACTAATAGTACTAACCTTTAACAGTTAATTTTACAAATTTTCATTCATTACTAGTTTCTATGTAACTGTTTTTATATTGTTGTACTTTCTTTTTTATTCAAGAAAATGTTTTTAATTTATTTATCTTATTTTACAATTTTTTTTAAAAAGTACCTTATCTTCACCATACCTGGTTGTCCAAATTAGGCATAATAATGTGTTAATTCCACGACTGCATATATCGGTTGATATCGGTATCGGTAATTAAAGAGTTGGACAATATCGGAATATCGGATATCGGCAAAAAGCCATTATCGGACATCCCTATAAATTATGTGATAATGTTCATCAATCAACTCTTTGGTGTTACTTTTCAATCTATGAAGATAAAAAAAATTACATCAAAATCAAATTACTGTATGTTATTTATGTAGTTTGATCATTTTCCTCGACTGATGTACTAACACAGGGGTCACCAACCTTTTTGAAACCAAGAGCTACTTCTTGGGTACTGATTAATGCGAAGGCCTACCAGTTTGATACACACTTAAATAAATTGCCAGAAATAGCCAATTTGCTCAATTTACCTTTAACTCTATGTTATTATTAATAATTAATGATATTTACACTTAATTGAACGGTTTAAAAGAGGAGAAAACACGAAAAAAAATGACAATTAAATTTTGAAACATAGTTTATCTTCAATTTCGACTCTTTAAAATTCAACCGAAAAAAAAGAAGACAAAAACTAGCTAATTCGAATCTTTTTGAAAAAACTAAAAAAAATATTTATGGAACATCATTAGTAATTTTTCCTGATTAATATTAATTTTAGAATTTTGATGACATGTTTTAAATAGGTTAAAATCCAATCTGCACTTTGTTAGAATATATAACAAATTGGACCAAGACAAATCATTATTTCTTCTAGATTTTCCAGAACAAAAATTTTAAAAGAAATTCAAAATACTTTGAAATAAGATTTAAATTTGATTCTACAGATTTTCTAGCTTTGCCAGAATAATTTTTTTGAATTTTAATCACGATAAGTTTGAAGAAATATTTCACAAATATTCTTCGTCAAAAAAACAGAAGCTAAATTAAATTAAAATGTATTAATTATTCTTTCCAATAAAAAAGATAAATTTACTTCAACATCGATTTAAATTGTCAGGAAAGAAGAGGAAGGAATTTAAAAGGTAAAAAGGTATATGTGTTTAAAAATCCTAAAATCATTTTTAAGGTTGTATTTTTTCTCTAAAATTGTCTTTCTGAAAGTTATAAGAAGCAAAGTTAAAAAAAATAAATTAATTTATTTAAAAAGTGAAGACCGAGTCTTTAAAATATTTTCTTGGATTTTCAAATTCTATTTGAGTTTTGTCTCTCTTAGAATTAAAAATGTCGGGCAAAGCGAGACCAGCTTGCTAGTAAATAAATACAATTTAAAAAATAGAGGCAGCTCACTGGTAAGTGCTGCTATTTGAGCTATTTTTAGAACAGGCCGGCGGGCGACTCATCTGGTCCTTACGAGCGACCTGGTGCCCGCGGGCACCGCGTTGGTGACCCCTGTACTAACATCATGTGATTTATTTTGTACATATGTAGCATCATCTACAAATATACAAATAATCGCTATTGCGACATCCAGTGGACACATTTAGAACAGCTGTTTCTTTCATTCAAACATTTCAGGTTCATTTTTATACTTAACTCTACCCGCGGGCCGGATAAAACCTGTTCGCGGGCCTTATGCGGCCCTCGGGCCGTACGTTTGACACCCCTGCTCTAACCACTAGGCCACTGATCCAGGGTGAGTGGAGTGTGTGGATGTTGGAACGGTTCGAATCCGTTGAGAAATGTCGGATATGGAGAGGTTTTTATATTGCCCATTCATTTTCAATGGGGAAACATGGGGAATTTTCAGAACCGGGAAACATGCTGTCTTGAATGTCCAGGGTGAGTGGAGTGTGTTGTGGGATATGGAGTCGATTGTATATTTCCTATTCATTGTCAATGGGGAGAAAATTCCAGGAAATCCCGGTAAAACCTGGAATTTTGGGAAAGGGAAAACATGTTTTGCGTTCGATATATCGGAAAAGTAGTGTGGGTGGATGGTTGAATGGTAGGAATCGCTCATTTTTGAGAATTTAGGGCATTGTAGAACTTTAAATACGTCATTTCATTTGAATAGGACTTTCCTGGAAATTTCGGTAAAACCCGGAGTTTTTGAAAATATTGATTGTCCTAGATGACATGAATGAGTTTGTGTTTGGATTTTAGAATCGGCTAAAAAATGTTGACGTACGTACTAACAGTTTGAATTGAAAATGGGTATTTTTAGAATTCCTGGAATTTCAGGAAAACTGGGAATTTGTTGTCCCGACAAAGAGGAATGTTTTGAAGGTTTAATGGTCAAAAATGGTTTAAAAATGTGGACTGTGAAAACTTTCCAGCAGGAGGTGAAAATAGGGCTTTGGAAAACCGTGAATTTCTGGAATTGGTAGTTTGATTATGCAGGGTGAGTGGAGTGTGTGGATGTTGGAACGGTTCGAATCCGTTGAGAAATGTGGGATATGGAGATGTTTGTTAATTGCCCATCCATTTTCAAGGTGGGAAAAATATTGGTAATTCCGGGTAATCAGGGAATTTTCAGAACATGCTGGCTTGAATGTCCAGAGTGAACGGAGTGTGTGGATGTTGGAACGGTTCTAATCGGATGAGAAATGTGGGTCGGAGGGGCCGTAGGCGCAAATTGGCAGCCTCACTTCCGTCAGTCTACCCCAGGGCAGCTGTGGCTACAAATGTAGCTTACCACCACCAGGTGTGAATGAATGATGGGTTCCCACTTCTCTGTGAATGCTTTGAGTATCTAACAAGAGAAAAGCGCGATGTAAAAACTAATCCATTATTATATGCAGTAGATTGTGTATTTCCCATTCATTGTCAATGGGGAGAAAATTCGGGGAAATCCCGAGAAAACTCAGAATTTTGGGAAAGGGAAAACAGGTTTTGCATTTGATATATCGGAAGAGTAGTGTGGGGGATGGTTGAAAGGTCGGAATCGCAAAATTTTGAGAACTTTGGGCTTTGTAGAACTATAAATACATCCCGCGACCCTGAAAGGGACAAGCGGTAGAAAATGGAAGGATGGATGGATAGGTTGAATAGGAATTTCCGGGGAATTTGGGAATTTCAGGAAAACCTGGATTTTTTGAAAATATTTATACTAGCACAATTGTCCTAGATGATATGAGTGGGTTGGTGTTAGGATTTTTGGAATCGATTAAAAATGTTGACGTATGTACTAACAGTTTGAATTGAAAAATGGGTATTTCGGAATTTCGGGAAAACCGGGAATTTGTTGTTCCAACAAAGAGGAATGTTTTAAAGGTGGAATGTCCAAAAACGGTTGAAAAATGTGGACTGTGAAAACTTTCCAGCCAGAGGTGAAAATAGGGCTTTTGAAAACCGGGAATTTCTGACATTTTTTTTTCAAATTTGGAAAATGGTAGTTTGATTATCCAGGGTGAGTGGAGTGTGTGGATGTTGGAACGGTTCTTATCGGATGAGAAATGTGGGATATGCAGTCAATTGTTTATTGCCCATTCATTGTTAATGGGGAGAAAATTTGAGGAAATTCCGGGAAAACTGTGAATTTCCGTAAAAGGAAATCATGTTTTGCGTTCGATACATCGAAAGAGTACTGTGGGTGGATGGTTGAAAGGTCGGACTCTGGTATAAAAATGGCGCAAAATTTTGAGAATTTAGGGAAATATAGAACTTTGAATACGTCCACTCATTTGAAGGTGAATTTTCCGGGAATTTCTGGAAAACCGGGAACTTTTGAAAATATTGATACTAGCACAATTATCCTCGATGATAAGAATGGGTTGGTGTTGGAATGTTTGGAATCGGTTGAAAAATGTTGACGTAGTAACAGTTTGAATTAAGAGAGTATTTCCGAATCCCTGGAATTTTGGGAACACCGGGAATTTGTTGTCCC
>NC_084756.1:2046570-2054070 GCF_033978785.1 Entelurus aequoreus | reverse complement strand
TGGTGTGCAGCCCACATACCTTTAGGATGATGGGAGCGCCAGGTTTCTGCTCCAGGATGCCTGAGAGGCTAAGGGGCTCCAGGTAGGGGTTGGGGTAGTAGACCAGGCTGCTGTTGCTGTAGGTCAGCAGGGCTTGGACGTTGTTAAAAAGGAAGCCGAACTCGTCCACGCGCTTCACACTCTCCCGGTCGCCGTCGTCCTCGGACTGCAGAGACGGGGCGAAGCAACTGATGGTGGTGGTGTTGAGGACTTTGCACACCTGCACACAAGTCACATCAAGTCAGACATCAATCAATTCAAGTAGTATTACAAAAGTGTATGGGATTTGGCATTTTAACAACTCAAACAGACATACATCAGCAGATACAAATACAAAAAAAACTATTACACAATTTGACATAAGTTTGAATAGTATTTGCAACATACACGTACGGCATGGCTAGATAGACAATGTAGTTAGCAATGGTGTGTAGTAGGGCTGGGCGAAATATGGAATATACTCGATATATCGCAGGTTTGTCTCTGTGCGATATAGAAAATGACTATATCGTAATATTCAAGTATATGTTCTCACGCAGTTGCTTTTAGCTGCGGGCATTACACGACAGGCTTTTCTCACTCTTTCTTGTCTTTGCTTCTCACAGAGTGATAAAACAAGCGCACCTTCTTACATACGTCACATACTGTCGCGCGTGCAACGTCATACGCCCTCGCCGGGCAGAGAGGTAGTTGCATAGGTAAAGTTAGCAGTGGCAGGCGGTGCTAGCGGAGCGGTACGAGTGGTAATATGAGAGAGAGAAAGTGCAAATCTGGTAACAAATGGAGGAAGAATAATACATTTCCAAGAAAAACAGCAGGGGGTCCATCGTCTGACGGTGGTTTGGCTTCAAGCGGGAAGATGTTGAACAGACAACCGTAATATGTCAAGTTTGCGGCAAAAGCGTTGCTACAAAAAGTAGCAGCACTGCTAATTTGTAGCATCATTTGAAAAGTCACCCGCTAGAGAATAAGGAGTGCTTGAAACTCCACATGTCAACATCTCTGGCCGGTGCCACACCCAACAAAATGCCCAAGCAACCAGCACTGACCCTATTGAGCCTGGCGTCTTCCATTTCCACATCAACACCGTATGGAAAAAATAGTCAACAGAAGGAGATGACGTCCGCAGGAACATACCACATACACTATTCGATTTCCTATTATGCAGCTCATTTTTATTTTACAGTTATTGAAATATCTTGTGTGACATCATGCACAAAAGTGCACTTTATTTGTTTTAAAATATTGTAGCGGCGTTCTGTACAAAAAGTGCACTTTAATTTAGTGTTGTTTTGATATGTCATCTTAGTGACATCATGCACAAAAGTGCACTCATAGCTTGTTTTAAAATGTCTCTGACAATCTTGCACTTTCTGTTTTGGAAATGTCATGAATGTTTGTGCAACTGCTAAATAACTGTTTCATAAATACAGTTTTGATAAATTGACTTAGTTGTAATTTCCCTCTCTGCATGAAAGTTTAAAATGAGCATATATTAATGCAGTATGAAGAAGAATGTTTTAATGTAGACACATAGAATCATCATACTGCTGTGATTATATGCATCAAGTGTTCATTCAAGGCTAAGGCAAAATATCCAGATATATAGAATAGAATATAATGCCTTTTATTGTCACTATACACAGGTACAATGAGATTAAAAGCAACTCCAGTATCAGTGTGACAGTCTGTAAATATGCAAAACATAGGAAGGAAAGAAAAGTAGTGCAAAAGGAGCTAAGGTGCACAGTCCAGTCCTGACAACGAATGTTCTGAATGTGTTGTTTAAATATTATACTATATACATATATGCAGAAGCATTCAGACTGGGGGTGGAAAGTAAAAATTGCACACAGAGAGGTGCTAAACTATAAAATCAGTGCCTATGAGAGTTCACCGTGGTTATGGCTTTAGGGAAAAAACTGTTCTTGAGTCTGTTTGTCTTAGAAGTGATGACCATGTAGTGCCTTCCTGAGGGCAGCAGGTCAACCAGGTCAAAACCAATATATATATATATATATATATATATATATATATATATATATATATATATATATATATATATATATATATATATATATATATATATATATGTCTTAATTAGATTATCCAAAAAATAGTGCTCGATACCGTGGTAGAGCGTAATATGTATGTGTGGGAAAAAATCACAAGACTATTTCATCTCTACAGGCCTGTTTCATGAGGGGTTTTCCTTAATCCTCAGGAGATTTTAATGGAAGCATTCACATACCATGGTTTATATAGGGCACAGAGCGGGTGGGTACAGGCAGGCGTGGGGGCATATATATATATATATATATATATATATATATATATATATATATATATATATATATATATATCGTGTATCGTGACATGGCCTAAAAATATCGAGATATTAATAAAAGGCCATATCGCCCAGCCCTATTCCGAACTATAAGTCACTCCCTTTCTCCTTCACTTTGAACCCTGCAGCTTATAAAACCGTTCGGCTAATTTATGGATTTTTCTTCGCTGACGGCCGTAATGCAAAAAGTTGTCAAAAAAAACAAACAAGCAAAGACACTGAAAAGGTGTGTTATTGTTTGTGCTATGGCACCATCTTTTGTACAAGTTTGCTCACTGCACTTTCAACCGGAAGTACGAGTGCCATTCCGTTTTCTAGCCGTCCAAAGCGTTCTACTCGTATGGATCCTTCATTCATCACTCCAAGCAACGTTTGTAAGTTATAAAATATAACTAAAACAATTCTTACTTACTAAACCGTCCCATGTGTGATGTCTGTAGGATAGTTTTCATCAGTGTTGTTTTCGTCAACGATGACGATGACGAAATCATTTCGTTGACGCCACTTTTTTTCATGACGATAACGACACGGTGACGAGATAAACATGTCTCTCTGATGACGAAAACATGACGAGACGTGTGTGAGTTTTCGCTGACGAGACGAGAACGGACGAAAATGTTAGTGGGTAATCTGTCAGACGTTTAAAATGCATGACATTTTTGTTTATTGTGTGTGTCAATTAAAACCACGCCCACCAAGTGGCGTGCAGCGCACAACGTGCTCAACACGTCAGACTGTTGTTACTCATCAGGCAATGGCCCGTGATGGCGGCGGCAGTTTCAACACAGGGGCTCGGTGGTCGCAAACGTAGAGACGACATATGGGTGTATTTTAAATATAACCCAGCAGACAATAAAACAGAGTGTATTGTGAAGGAAGACGGTGACAAATGGGGCCACAAAATATGCAGAAAAAATATGACCAACCTTAAGGCTCGCCACAAGGATATTTTTTCGAAGGTAAGTTACAAATGCTGTTAACATAATCGATAAATGTCACAGTAAGCTAATACATTAGTACGTTTTCCACAGACTCCTGGCGCAAATGGGCTGCTAACTTCAGGCTAAAGTTAGCTTTTGTTACGCTAACGTCAATTCATTATGTGTGTGTTACTTTAGCAGCATGTTTAGCCATGTTTACATTCAGTGACGGTGTGGTTATCTCTTTGTGAGTACGTTCTGTCAGCATGTAACTTGATATGTTAAACAGGTGGAGTTACTGTTATACGTAGAGTCTGCTAGCTTTAGCCTAAAAGCCACAAGTGACGTTGTGCAGCCCCTTTAAGGAATCAGGAATTAATTGATTATTTTATTACATGGTTTGCACAAATGAAAGAGAGTGGGGTTGTATGATATCTGTTGTAATTGCACTGGCAGACAGGGCCAAGTTGAGCATATGTGTTCCTCATCCATCACTCATATTTTGGGCATGTTTATGTTCATTGTACTTTAACAAATTCTGAGAAATAAAGCCACAATTGCTGAAGTAGAATGTTTTTGTTTTTTGGCTTTTTTGGAGTAATGAACTTTGATTCCACTGTTACCACTTTATCTGTGTGTAATACACAATCCTTGGATCAGAAATTTGCTGTTGGGTGGAAACCTTATATGTCTAAAACCATTCCTTTATTGTTATTATTTGTGAAAATAGCAGATCTGCAAGCTTACAATGGGTTGAACTTATAGATCTGCTGCTATTTTCACAACTTATGTGTGACACTGCCCAAAAGCAATCTCCAATACTTATTGACCTAAATTAATTTGTTAAAAGACTATACTTATATACTTATATTATACTTTTTATTCTTTTTTTTTTGGACTAAAACTAGACTAAAACCCTTTTGAGTTTCCGTCGACTAAAACTGAACTAAAACTATCACATATAAAAGTGACTAAAACTAATAAGCATTTTAGTCCAAAAGACTAAGACCAAGACTAAATGTAAGATCGTTGTCAAAAACAACATTGGTTTTCATGCATATTTGTACGTAGCGTAATGTAATGAAACTAGCGCCATTAGCATTAGCTAATAAGCTAACACGTTTACAAGTGCCTGTGTTTGTATCAGTAATTTACAATGGCATTCTTTTTGTATTGTTTCACTTTCACAAATTCCTCAGTAAATTCACCAAAACGTCACCGTGGAGTTATTGAGTCTGTTTAGCTGATTGGAGAGCTAGCTTGCGCAGCTAGTGGGTCCATGACGACGACTTCTGTTTTGTTTGATCATCCATTTTACTGCCGTGCTACAGACACCGTTTGGAAATAATTAAGGTAACACTTGCACTAATACTTTCACTAATAGTACACACAGTTTTATACTTTGTACACGCTGTTTAGCTTGATGCATTTGCATCTTAGTAAATCAGTCAATCTCTACTTTTGAACTCTTTGTTCATGTTCAGGATGTGTCCTCTAACCCAGTGGTCCCCAACCACAGGTCCAGGGACCGGTACCGGTCCGTGAAGCATTTGCTACCGGGCCGTAGAGAAACATTAAATAATTTATAAAAGGACTGCATTTTCTCCGACTTAACTTTGGCCTGTCCCACTTAAACTTGTTTTCATTGAGGGCCACACCGCAGTCATGGCTGTCAATAGTAACGTCAATGTAACAGTAAATAATTAATGAATTTCAATATTTTACCTTTTTTTTTTTTAACGTAAAGAGTAAAAAAAATCTATGGATTTTACCACTGTTTTTTACAGAACTGGCAGCTTAGTTGCCAGACTTTTACTGTAAAATATATGGTGTTATTTTATTATTATTATTTTTACAACATATTACTGTAAATAGAAATACAGTACCGCTTTTTAATTTTATTTTGGCAACTCAGCTGCCAGTTTTTTACCATATTAAAATGTGGTACCATAAAATCATCAACCGTGGATTAAAAAAACCCCCAAAAAAACCTGACAGCTCAGTCAACAGAATTTTCATGTAAAAAAAAACATTGGTCATTTTTTTTCCAACTTACAGTAAAATTCTGTAAAAAACTCCCTAAATTTTACAGTAAAATCTATTGGTCATTTTTATAGTGTACAATTTGATGGATAACTTGCTTCGAAACCATAAGTTAAGCAGATATTTAAGTATTTATTTGAATTTTGACCAACAAAGTTACATAATATACCGTATTTCCTTGAATTGCCGCCGGGAATATAGTATTCGCCTGCCTAGAATTACAGCCGGGTCAAACTCATTTTGCAAAAATAATTAGCGCATGCTTGGCACTTCCGCCGGGTCAAATATGAGTCATTAAATGACTCCCGCCTCCTGGTGGTAGAGGGCGCTAGTGATCCTTCTTGCGACTACCAGTACTGCAGAAGACCGGCGCTGCGGAAGAAGACAACAAGCAGCATGCGTGAGCCGCGATCGTTTGCTTGCACTTTTACCATGGAGGATTACATATCTAAAATAAAACAGTTTTCTAAACTGGACTTTCAATCGAAGCAGGAGGTAATAATTAAAGGAATATCTCCAGAGACTTTTAAAACTGAAGAAAGATAAGGAAGACTGCCTTTGATCAGAAGCAATCCAATCCAATCCAATCCACTTTATTTATATAGCACATTTACACAACAAGAATGTTTCCAAAGTGCTGCACAGCCATGTTAAAAACAATATTAAAAACGATATTAAAAACAATATTAAAAACAATATTATGCTACACCAATGACTGAATAAAAACAAAGAATAAATTAATAGAAAACCAATACAGAGACAATATAAAAAATAAATATGATTAAAAACGATTTTAAAGGGTAAAACCAATTAAAACAGTAAAATAGACATCAAAATTTATAACCCTAACCCTAACCACACAGGACAACAGAGGACAGAAGACCACACAACTCACGTAGTGTTAAAAGCCAAAGAATAAAAGTGGGTCTTAAGACGAGACTTAAAACACTCCACTGTGGAAGCAGTTTGAACATGGAGGGGCAGAGTGTTCCAGAGTTTAGGGCCGACCACAGAGAAGGGCCTGTCTCCCCTGGTTTTAAGTCTCGTCCTGGGCACCACGAGCTGGACCTGGCTCTCGGACCTCAGAGCGCGCGCAGGAGTGTAAATTTGGATGAGGTCCGAGATATACTGAGGTGCCAGTCCAAGCTTTAAAAACAAACAGCAAAGATTTAAAATCAATTCTAAAATGAACAGGGAGCCAGTGCAAACTCCAAAGAATTGGGGTTATATGCTCACGTTTCCTGGCCCCTGTTAAAAGTCGTGCTGCCGCGTTCTGGACTAACTGCAACCGGGAGAGAGCTTTTTGGCTAATGCCAGCATAAAGTGCATTGCAGTAGTCCAGGCGACTTGAAATAAAAGCATGCACGACTTGTTCAAAAAGGTTACAAGATAAAAATGGTTTTACCTTTGCTAAAAGACCAAGATGATAAAAACACGATTTTAAAACGCCATTGACTTGTTTGTCAAAGAAGCAGCTGCAGATGGACATAATTTATACGTAAAGGTAAGACCATAATAACGTTTTTTTTTATTAAATGTGCTTTTCATGATAAGGTAAGTGCCGGAGTGAGAAGAGGTTTTAAAATAATTAGCGCATGCTTGCCCATCCCGCATGCTTTTGGTAAGCGCAGGAGTGAGAAGAGGTTTTAAATTAATTAGCGCCCCTGCGGCTATTCAAGGAAATACGGTAATATTTGTTGCAATATTGGACACTATTTTGTTTCCCTCTGAAACTAGAAAAAGAACCTAATACCTTTAGTAAGAAAGTAAAGAAAGACAATATAAGGTATTTTATTGACACATATTATTTCCAGGCTTTTGCGGGCCATATAAAATGAGGTGGAGAGCCAGATCAGCCAGATCTGGCCCGCGGGCCTTGAGTTTGACACATGTGCACTGGACACACCAATGAGCTTGTTTATAGATGTACAATAAAACTCCTCATAGGAAGTTACCATTTGTTATAACTTTGTGACATGATACAATGCACATTAATGAACATAACAAATATAAATGTGACAGGTTGTAGCCAAAGGCTGATTTCCATCAGCATTTAATTGCAAAGAAACAAGTCCAGGGCTCCCACTAATTCAGCATTATAGTGAGTTGTATTTTTCAGAATTGGGAAGCCGGTCCTGAAAATAATGCCTA
>NC_084756.1:2004070-2041570 GCF_033978785.1 Entelurus aequoreus | reverse complement strand
ATAAATATATATATACATATACATACGGTGTTTATATATATATATATATATATGACCGTTAAATTCAGGGTTAGCGGTCAGTCTCCCACCTGCTTGAATCACATCCACCATTGATCAAAGGGCTCTTGTAAACATGTTTTGTGCGGCACGTCACACTCACATTGACAGACTCGTGGCCGCCGTATTTGACTCTGATTCGCGGCTCCTGAACGACATCCAGGTTGGTCCCGGTCACCGTCAGCGTGGTGTGGCCGCTTTTTAGAGGAGAGAAAGCAGGGATTACTGATCAGAGTCACACAGCCGCAGATTGATTCATCCCCATCTTTATATGAGCGTAGGCAGATGGAGTCTTCTAACCTGACCTTCTACAGGAGTAGACTTCTCACAAGCTGGCAAGACGCCGCGCTCTTTGTAAATGGGCGGGAGTGCCGAAACAAACCAGCTGGCTCCTATTTTTGTATTCATCATCTCACCGACATAATGCCTCTATACTCAGATCTTTCAATAATCTATAATATGCAATCATCCATCATCTGCACAGGAGAGACACTAATTATTATATAGGGGTCAGACTCGACTTCTTAGAGCAGGCCTGGGCAATTTTTTTGCCTCGGGGGGCCACATTTAGATACAAAAATGTGCCTGGGGGCCGGTATATCTATTTTTAGGAACACTAATACAAAACCTCACCATAATGTCTGATTGAATGCTAAAAACGTTATGACAGACAGCCTTAAAAACAGAATATAATTTCAAATTTTTTTACTGAATGAGACACCCAGAATGTACATGAAAATAAAGAATGTGGGATTTACAATATGAACTATAAAGGATAAAACACTGAATATTGACAACATATCACATGTCACACCCTGTCTCGATCGACATATTTTACAATCATGCGAAACTAACTTACTCAGTGGTCTAGTGGTTAGAGTGTCCCCCCTGAGATCGGTAGGTTGTGAGTTCAAACCCCGGCCGAGTCATACCAAAGACTATAAAAATGGGACCCATTACCTCCCTGCTTGGCACTCAGCATCAAGGGTTGCAATTGGGGGTTAAATCACCAAAAATGATTCCCGGGGGCGGCACCGCTGCTGCCCACTGCTCCCCTCACCTCCCAGGGGGTGAACAAGGGGATGGGTCAAATGCAGAGGACAAATTTCACCACACCTAGTGTGTGTGTGACAATCATTAACTTAACAATGCAACAAAAATGTAACAAACACAGCGAAATATGAGTGCGAAGGGTAAAAAACCCCCAGCTACAATCTGATACATCTGATATTTCACTAAGCTTTAGAACTTTGTTGTAAAAATCTGCAGTGAAAACATCACTGCAGATCATAATGGCAGCTACAGTTTCCGTTTTAAAGACCAAAAATACATTTTTCGGAATGTCCGGCGGGCCGGATTGAAAAGCTTAACGGGCCGCATGTGGCCCCCGGGCCTTAATTTGCCCAGGTCTGTCTTCGAGGGCCACACGGCTGCTTTTATAAAAATCTACTAAATGACCGTATTTTACGGACCATAAGCTGTATCCATAGGATAGGACTTTTTTGACATTGCACAAGTACAACGAAACTATGATTTCAGCACAAACCCGTTCAAGATTAGACAAACAAACAGTGTACAGGGTTACAGAACAGGAACACTGATGGGTCGCCACGAGGCGCCCCGTAAAAGATAAGAAAATGGTAAAACGCTGGGGAAGAAGATGAGTAAAAAAATACAATCTAGACTGGGCTCCTAAGGGGGCCTAGTCTGGAGTGGGAAAAAACCTCCATGCAATGCACACATACACATGTTACATTTAATCACGACAACTCGCAACAGAGGTGTGGGGAGTTGGGGCCCTGGAGGGCGACTGCTGCTATGAAGCGCTGCCAGCCGTCCATCATCCCGAGGGGAAACAAGCGGTGGTGGAGGCGTGGGGTGCCCATTGTCTTGGGTGTGATGATGTAATGTTCATAGACTGAGGCCGATCTGCATGCAAGCAAAAGTTCGACTCCAGGTGTCGTTGAGGATGGAGGGAGGTCAAAAGCGTCCATCATTGAGGTGTCCTCGGGGGTGTTTTCAGAACAGCCTGCTACTGTAACTGGGGATCTGAACACAGATATTCAACGCAAAGATGCGCCTGTCTTCAGATCCTACAGCAAGTTTTGTAATCTGCACGGTCTTTCCCAGCTAATAGCGCTACCTACAAGGGTGTGTGATTCCACCCAATCAACCATAGATCTCATTCTCACTTCAGACCGGCCTAAAATAAAAAATAGTGGGGTCATGATCTGTGGTCTTAGCGACCACTATCTAACCTTCTGCACCCGCAAAATAGCTAAACCCAAAGCCAATGGCCACATAACAGCCCAATCCAGATCCCTCAAAAAATACTCCAATGACAATTTAAATTCAAAATTAGATGAGTGGGACTGGTCCCCTGTGCTCACGAGCAACCTGGTCGATGTTGCTTGGGATCGCTTCAAAATGGCGTTCCTAAAGATACTAAATGACATGGCTCCCGTGAAAACAGTCAGGATCAAAGCCCGCTCTGAACCATAGATGAATCCGGACCTATTAGCTGCCATAAAAGACAGAGACAGAAAATACTCTGAATACCAAAAATGTAAAACAGAAGTAGATAAACAACCCAATAATATCAACCTCAAATTACTCCTTTCAACTCTCAAAAAGCAATGCAATAAATTAAGAAATAAGTCAACCAACCTGACTAAATCCTTAAAAAAAAATTACATTAACGACAAAATAGAGGAAAACACAAATAAGCCACGTGAGCTGTGGAAAATTCTCAACAACCAGCTTCCTGGTTGCAGCCAGAAACTTAAAACCAGACTCACCAACATCAACATCAAGGAGGGTGACTCCCTCATTACAGACAAAATGGAGGTAGCTAGCAGACTTAACATCTTTTTCACCAGCATAGCCGCAACTCTTGTCAACAAGCTGTCCCACCACTCTGGTCGCTTTGGTGTAGAACACATTAAAGCCTTTTACAGAAAGCTAGGAGTATCCAACGAGGATTTCAAATTAGAAATGGTCACAGCTGATGAGGTGTTTAAAAAATTGAGCGCGCTCCACCCTAACAAGGCCACCGGCTTTGATAATATTCCCTCCAGGATCCTCAGGGACTCTGCCTCCATCATTGCCCCGATCATCACGCACATAATAAACCTATCAATTACACAAGGCCAAGTACCAAAAGATTTTAAGATAGCAAGACTAACTCCCCTCTTTGAAAAAGGAAGCAAATTGGAACTTGGCAACTACCGACCTGTTTCTATTCTCAGTTCCATTTCGAAAGTAATGGAGAAAATAGTTTATGAACAGGTCGATAGTTACCTTGCCACTAATAAACTCATGTACAAATTCCAATCCGGCTTCAGAACTAACCACTCCACTGACACATGCCTTCTCTATCTTACCGACCACATCATGGGACGGCGTGGCAAAGTTGATAGATTGGCTGTGCCAGCAATCGGAGTGTTGCTGGTTACTGGGGTTCAATTCCCACCTTCTACCTTCCTAATCACGTCCGTTGTGTCCTTGGGCAAGACACTTCACCCTTTGCCTCTGATGGCTGCTGGTTAGCGCCTTGCATGGCAGCTCCCGCCATCAGTGTGTGAATGTGTGTGTGAATGGGTGAATGTGGAAATACTGTCAAAGAGCTTTGAGTACCTTGAAGGTAGAAAAGCGCTATACAAATATAACCCATTTATTTATTTATTATTTATAAACATGAGGTGGACGCGGGCAAATACTGCAGCATGGTCATGCTGGACCTTCAGAAGGCCTTTGACACCGTTAACCACGCTATACTGTTGGATAAACTCAGAGCAATCGGATTTGACAAAACCTCATGGAGCTGGATGCAATCTTACTTGGAGGAGAGGGAGCAGGTGGTAGAGGTGAACGGCACCGTGTCCCCCCCCCCCCCCCCCCCCCCCCCCTCTCGGTGAGCTGTGGAGTCCCCCAAGGCAGTATATTGGGACCTTTACTGTTCCTAATATACATAAACGACTTGTCATCGGCATGCGACTGTGAATTGTTTTTGTTTGCGGATGACTCTGCCCTGCTGGTATCCGATAAGGACAAGTCACAGGTGGAGAAAATCCTCAGTGCTGAGCTCTGTAGAACTTGCACCTGGCTCGCTGACAACAAGCTATCCATACACTTGGGTAAAACGGAATCCATCCTGTTTGGGTCCCACATCAACCTTAAGAAAGTCAATGACTTCACTATAAAAGTGGGTGACATTGTTATCACCAGGAAAGATGAGGTCACCTACCTAGGTTCTATTCTAGAGGCTAACCTTTCCTGTGATAAAATGGCAACCAAGGTAATCAGAAAGGTTAACCAACGAACGAGATTTCTCTACAGAATCTCCTCTCTGGTCAACAAAAGCACCATGAGGATTCTGGCGGGAACTCTCGTTCAACCCTTTTTCGATTACGCATCACCTCCTGGTACCCTAGCACCTCCAAAACCCTCAAATCTAAACTCCAAACATCTCAGAACAAGCTAGTCAAGTTACTTGTAGACCTACACCCCAGATCCCACCTCACTCCTACCCACTTCTCCAAAGTGGGCTGGCTCAAGGTGGAGGACAGGGTTAAACAACTTGCACTGAGCCTAGTCTATAAAATCCACTACACCTCCCTGATACCGAAGTACATGTCAAACTACTTCCTTAACGTAAATGACCGCCATAACCACAACACCAGGGGGAGCTCCACTAACCACGTTAAACCCAGATTCCGAACTAACAAAGGTCTTAACTCATTCTCTTTCTATGCCACATCAATGTGGAATGCGCTCCCAACAGGTATAAAAGAAAGGGCATCACTATCCTCCTTCAAAACCGCAATAAAAGTTCACCTCCAGGCAGCTACAACCCTTAACTAACACCCTCCCCGGATTGCTAATAATCAAATGTAAACAATCAAATGCAGATACTTTTTCTTATGCCATCTGATCTCTCTCTCTCTCTCTCTCTTTCTCTCTCTCTCTCTCTCTGTCCACTACTTGCTGTCCATATCCTACCCCCCCCTCCACACCCCTGATTGTAAATAATGTAAATAATTCAATGTGATTATCTTGTGTGATGACTGTATTATGATGATAGTATATATGATAGTATATATCTGTATCATGAATCAATTTAAGTGGACCCCGACTTAAACAAGTTGAAAAACTTATTTGGGTGTTACCATTTAGTGGTCAATTGTACGGAATATGTACTTCACTGTGCAATCTACTAATAAAAGTCTCAGTCAATCAATCAATCAATGTTGTTCACAGCGTCAAGGCCATTCGAGGGAGTCAAATCGTAGATTAGGATGTTTGTTTTCCGCGAGCAGACAATACAATGACTTGTCTGTTCTATTCGTCCATGCTGGCTGCTCTCATATTAAATTTTCCTTTTCAGCAAGCTTCTCCATGATGTGATCCATCTTGTGATTCAGTTCAGAAATCGCCACAGTCTGTGATCCCACAGCCCGGCCCAAACCTTCCATTGCGACGAACAGCCTTTGGGCTCCTTGAGTGGCTGCCATCGTCTTACGAATTTGACGATACACCAGAGCAATGCCCAGCCCAATCAGCAGGTGCCCCGCGATCACGGTTCCAAATAGGTAGATGTCTTCCACGTCCTCGATGGAAAGGACTGAGAGGCACATGATTCTCCTTATCCCAGGAATCTCTCACGTACCCCGCAGCAATGGTTCCATCAGGGCAGCCAGGCTCCCCCGAACCTCTTTTCCTCGTCGAAAATATTTTGTAAATTGCGTCGAGAGTCCAGCTGATCATTTCCATGTCTGATGTTTAGATTTGAGGACAGCGCAAAGAAAGAGGCTTCAAAAAAGTTCAGACAAGACAAAACAAGAGAGCAAGCTGGGAGAAGAAGGGAGCGGAAAAAAATGCGACCGCCCTCACCAGAGGTACGAAATAACCCACTGATCCACTGAATTTAAGAAGGAAAAAACTATTTTTACACCGTATATAAGCTACACCGGACTATAAGCCGCAGATATACAGTATACGTTGTGGGATTAGTTATCCACACAGAAATATTTTGTAAATATTTATTTACATACCTCAATTGTTTCCAAAACAGTGTCTGTAACAAGGCAGTAAAACGGCTGATCAGACAAAACAGAAAAGTCATTGATGTCTTGTATCATCCTTTATGAGATGAAAAATATATTGTCCTTTTTGATAAGGTTCGAGGTGTTCATCGGAATTCCTCTTTGAGTGTGAACGGTTTCTTAAAGTGGATCATTTTCGTACATTTCTAATTTAGCCGTTAGAGAAAACAAACCCACGGATTATCCGCACCTTTGTATAAGCCGCAGGGTTCAAAGCTAGGGGGAAAAAGTAGCATCTTATAGTCCAGAAAATAACCTGTGATGAATCATTAAATAATCGAAAGTCAAATGTGAGACACCTGATTAAAAAAAAAATTAGCATTTTACATAATCAACTCATAATATTTATACACTATTACCCATGCCTTTAATTACCGTAAGATCCAGACTAAAAGCCGTTACTTTTTTCCTACGCTTTAAACATTGCAGCTTTTAAAACAATGCGGCTAACTTATGGATTTTTCTTCGCTGATGGCCATACTGCAAATAGTTTCATTAAACACAAACAAACACACTGAAATGGTGTGTTATTGTTTGTGCTATGGCGCCATCTACTGGACGGGTTCGCTCAGTGCGTGTGCTGCAGGGTGAACCTCTTCAGTGTTTCTTTATGTTTAGTGCTTTAAAGTGCCGTTCCTTCTTCAAGTTGTCCATAGCGTTTCTACTCATATGGATTCTTCATTCATCACTCCAAGCAACGTTTGTAAGTTATACAATATAACTAAAACAATTCTTACTTACTAAAGAATGGGTGTCAAACTCTGGCCCGCCGTGTAATTGAATTTGGCCCTTGAGGCAATATCAAATTAACACTAGAGCTGGCCCACCGATTATATACAGCGGCGGTGCCGCGGTAACACCGCATTCACCGCTAATTCTCATACTTACCAACCCTCCTGGGAGACTCCCACATTTCAGTGCCCCTCCCGAAAATCTGCCCAGAGCTGCCGTCACGTCCGCTTTTCATCCAGTCCAACGACGTGCTGGCCCAGTCACATAATATGTGCGGCTTCTGCACGCACCAACACAAGTGAATGCAATGCATACTTGATCAACAGCCATATGGGTCACACTGAGGGTAGCCGTATAAACAACTTTAACACTGTTACAAATATGCGCCACACTGTGAACCCACACCAAACAAGAATGACAAACACATTTCGGGAGAACATCTGCACCGTAACACAACATAAACACAACAGAACAAATACCCAGAACCCTTTGCAGCACTAACTCTTCCGGGACACTACAAGGTGTGTGTGTGTGTGTGGGGGGGATAGCGGGGGGTGTATTTTGTAGCGTTCCGGAAGAGTTTGTGCTGCAGAGGGTTCTGGGTATTTGTTCTGTTGTGTTTATGTTGTGTTACGGTGCGGATGTTCTCCCGAAATGTGTTTGTCATTGTTGTTTGGTGTGGGTTCACAGTGTGGCGTATGTTTGTAACAGTGTTAAAGTTGTTTATACGGCTACCCTCAGTGTGACCTGTATGGCTGTTGATCAAGTATGCGTTGCATTCACTTGTGTGTGTGTGTACAGAAGCCGCACATATCTTGTGACGTGAACGGCACTTTGTTAGAATGGGTGAAAAGCGGACATGACGACAGCTCGTAAAGGACGTTAAAGGCAGTGCCTTTAAGGCACGCCCCCAAGACAGTGGTCCGGGTGGAATACGAGAGAATATGGATGCCCGGGAGATTTTCGGGAGGGGCAATTCAGTGTACTCGGCGCTGAATTAAAGCCGGCGATTTGGCGACTTTGATGGTCAAAAATGTATATTTGAACTGCTTAGTATTCCCTTCGCAGTTCATGTGGAAAAAGCACCAACTAACCTCCAAATGGAGCTGATTGAACTCCAGTGTGATGACACGTTGAAGTCAAAGTATGATGCTGTTGGCGCCGCACAGTTTCCACAATTCATCCCTGACACAATGCCTCAGCTCTGCACCCAAGCTGCTCAATTGCTCTCCATGTTCGGCAGCACTTATCTATGTGAGCAACTTTTCTCCTCAATGAAGGTGACGAAAACGTCTCACAGGATACGTCTGACTGATGAACACCTTCGTTCGATATGACATTAATGAACTAGCATCTAAGAAAAGATCCCAGGTATATGGCTTGGGCACATCAGATTAGATCATTGTGTTGCAAACTGAGCTGTTTAAAGTCCTGAATGGTTGGTTTATTCATTGTTATTTTATTTTCAAATGTATTAGCCTGTGGAAAAAGTTAATGTTGATATTTACCTCAGAAGGCTGCAAATAGAGAAGAGGCATTCCATTTCTATTTAAATTGTATTTGATATGCCATTGATATTTTTTAATTATTATTATTATTATTTGAAACTCGATTTTGCATGTCACTATAAAGTTACCGTATATTGCCAAATAAACGCCCTTGTGCAAATAACCGCCCATGTCCTAATAGCCGCCCGGGGTCTGACCCCATTTTGTGAAATAAACGCCCGGGCTACTATTTGGTAATATACGGTATATAAGCCTTGCTTGTTCAATATTCAATGCAAAACTTGTTTGGGTCCCTAATAAAGGGTTAATTTGTTCAACCTTGGCCCGCGGCTTTGTTCAGTTTTAAATTTTGGCCCACTCTGTATTTGAGTTTGACACCCCTGTACTAAAGCGTCCCATGTGTGATTTAGCGCTTTCATGGCGAGTTTACTGACAGATATAAGTAAGAACTTTACGCATACTTGCCAACCCTCCCGGATTTTCCGGGAGACTCCCGGAATTCAGCGCCTCTCCCGAAAACCTCACGGAAGAAATTTTCTCCCGAAAATCTCCCGGAATTCAGCCGGAGCTGGAGGCCCCGCCCCCTCCAGCTCCATGCGGACCTGAGTGGGGACAGTGGCGACAGTCTGTTTCCACGTCCGCTTTCCCACGATATAAACAGCGTGCCTGCCCAATCACTTTATAACTGTAGAATGATCGAGGGCGAGTTCTTGGTTTCTTATGTGGGTTTATTGTTAGGCAGTTTCATTAACGTCCTCCCAGCGCGGTAACAACACACAACAACAGCAGTCACGTTTTTGTCTACCGTAAAGCAGTTCGTCTGCCGTAAACAGCAATGTTGTGACACTCTTAAACAGGACAATACTGCCATCTACTGGATAGCCTCCGGAACACTGAAATTCAAGTATTTCTTTTATTTATATGTATAATAAAATAAATATATATATATATATATATATATATATATATATATATATATATATATATATATATATATATATATATATATATATATATATATATATATATATATATATATATATATATAATTCACTGAAAGTCAAGTATTTCATATATATATATATATGAAATATATATAAAATACTTGAGTTGGTGAATTCTAGCTGTAAATATACTCCTCCCCTCTTAACCACGCCCCCAACCACACCCCCGCCCTAACCCCGACCACATCCCACCCCACCCCACACCCCCCACCTCCCGGAATCGGAGGTCTCAAGGTTGTTAAGTATGACTTTACGTCTGTAGGAGTGTTTTCATGCATATTTGTCTGTGCTATAGTAATGTAATGAAGCTGGCGTCGTTAGCATTAGCTAATACGCTAACACGTTTACGAGTGTCTGTGTTAGTATTAAAACTTACAATGGCATTCTTTTTGTATTGTTTCACTTTCACAAATTCCTCAGTAAATTCACCAAAATGTTACAGTGGAGTTATTGAGTCTGTTTAGCTGATCAGAGAGCTAGCATGCGCAGCTAGTGGGTCCATGACGATGACTTCTGTTTTGTTTGATCCTCCGTTTTACTGCCGTGTTACAGACACCGTTTGGAAACAATTACGTTATGTAAATAATTTGTAAAATATTTATGTGTAAATAACTCATTTCACAACATGTATATGTGCCGCTTATAGTCCGGTGCGGCTTATATATGGAAAAATACTCTTTTTTTTTTTTTTTATTAAGTGGGTGCGGCTCTATAGTTACTTGTAGAAACCTGCACTTAAAAAAAAACTATTACACAATTTGACATACGTTTGAATAGTATTTGCAACATACACGTACGGCATGGCTAGATAGACAATGTAGTTAGCAATGGTGTGTTGTAGGGCTGGGCGAAATATCGAATATACTCGCGGGTTTGTCTCTGTGCGATATAGAAAATGACTATATTGTGATATTTAAGTATACGTTCTCACGCAGTTGCTTTAGCTGCGGGCATTACACTACAGGCGTTTCTCACTCTTTCTTGTCTCTCCTTCTCACAGAGACATAAAACAAGCGCAACTTCTTACATACGTCACATACTGTCGCGCGTGCAACGTCACACGCTATCGCGGAGCAGACAAGTAGCGACATGGGTAACATTAGCTGTGATGCTAGCGGAGCGGTGCGAGTGATAATACGAGAGATAGAAGGTGCGAATCTGGTAACAAATTAAGGACGAATTATTCGCCGGCGTGGCGAAGTTGGTAGAGTGGCCGTGCCAGCAATCAGAGGGTTGCTGGTTACTGGGGTTCAATCCCCACCTTCTACCATCCTAGTCACGGCCGTTGTGTCCTTGAGCAAGACACTTCACCCTTGCTCCTGATGGGTGCTGGTTAGCGCCTTGCATGGCAGCTCCCGCCATCAGTGTGTGAATGTGTGTGTGAATGGGTGAATGTGGAAATACTGTCAAAGCGCTTTGAGTACCTTGAAGGTAGAAAAGCGCTATACAAGTATAACCCATTTATCATTATTTATAAGAATTAATTCCCAAGAAAAACAGCAGGGAGTCCATCGTCTGGAGGTGGTTTGGCTTCAAGCGGGAAGATGTTGAACAGACAACCGTAATATGTCATGTATGCGGTTACAAAAAGTAGCAGCACTGCTAATGTGTAGCACCATTTGAAAAGTCACCCGCTAGAGAATGAGGAGTGCTTGAAACTCTGCATGTCAACATCTCCGGCCGGTGCCACACCCAACAAAATGCCCAAGCAACCGTTTCCAGATCAACACCGTATGAAACAAATAGTCTAAAACAGAAGGCGATAATGTCCGCAGGAACCTACCACATAGCAAAGGACATACACTATTTGATTTCCTATTATGCAGCTCATTTTTATTTGACACTTATTGAAATATCTTGTGTGACATCACTTTATTTGTTTTAAACTATTGTAGTGGTGTTCTGTACAAAAAGTGCACTTTAATTTAGTGTTTTGATATGTCATCTTAGTGACATCATGCATAAAAGTGCACTAATAGCTTGTTTTAAAATGTCTCTGACAATCTTGCACTTTCTGTTTTGGACATGACATGAATGTTTGTGCCACTGCTTAATAACTGTTTAATAAATACACTTTTGCTAAATTGACTTAGTTGTGATTACCCTCTCTGCATGAAAGTTTAAAATGAGCATATATTAATGCAGTATGAACAAGAATGTTTTAATGTAGGAACAAAGAATCATCATACTGCTGTGATTATATGCATCAAGTGTTCATTCAAGGCTAAGGCAAAATATCGAGATGCATATCATGTATCGTGACATGGTCTAAAAATATCGAGATATTAATAAAAGGCCATATCGTCCAGCCCTAGTGTGTAGCGTATTTTTAAAATATGTCATGGTTATAATGAGTTAGCTCTAATTTACATTAACAACACTTTTTTTTGTTTTTTTACAATGGAATTCTTTTTGTATTGTTTCAGTTTCACAAAATCCTCAGTAAATTCACCAAAACGTACGTTGACGATGACTTCTGTTTTGTTTGGTCATATGTTTTACTGCCTTGTTACAGACACAATTAAGATTGTAAAAAATTAATGTATTTTGAATTCATTTTTCAGTCAAATGAATCACATGCCTAAAATGTGAATTGTTGTACTCGGATTTTGTAAAAGGACACGACAATGAGTTTCATTCCTCAGGAAATAAATATATATTCTGAAAACAGACACATCGGGAGTTATTTTCATTGACCTTTTCAAAGAAGGAGCACAAGAATGTTGTGAGTATGTAACTTGAGAATTGTCAACACACGTGAAGGATGTGCTAAGGATTTCAAAGCAGCGACTTGGTACCATCCATCCAATCGGGGATTCTGACGACCAGCCTGGGCTGCCACTGACTCTGAGATTGATGTAATGAAACAGCGAGTCTGACTCATCTGCATGCTCACATTTGTTTAGCGACGCTGATCAACCTGGGGCCCTTTTAAATGTGTCTGGTGTTCATTACGCCACGCTCCTCTAATTAAACGGCGTATTCGGCGTGCAAACACGAGTCGCAGGATCTCGCAAAGCTGCAAATCTTTCATGAAAACATTACACGACTAAAACTAGCAGTTGGGCTTTGAGCGCCGCCAGCAAATCCCTTTTGAGCAAGGTGCCCCTGAATCATCCCAGATAACTTCTTTAAAAGTCAGAAGAGTCGGAAGACAGTGAAAACTTCATTGTGTTTTTGACATGATCAGTCTGGTCAGAACATTGCCCCCATGATACAAAGTGCCTAAAGTGAAAGATCTCATTAGCAGGTCTCAAGTGGAGCGTACAAGGTAAATGGGGTCGGTGTGGTCTAGAGCAGCTTTGAAAAACAGTTCTTGGAGGCCAGAAACATTAGTTGTTTGGCTACTTGCTGGTCGACAGGGAATGTTCTGTACTTAAGGAGGTAGACCAAGTACAAAACCCAAAACCAGTGAAGTTGGCACGTTGTGTAATTCGTAAATAAAAACAAAATACAATGATTTGCAAATCCTTTTCAACTTATATTCAATTGAATAGACTGCAAAGACTTGTTGCAAATAATCATTAACTTAGAATTTAATGGCAGCAACACGTTGCAAAAAAGTTGTCACAGGGGCATTTTTACCACTGTGTTACATGGCCTTTCCTTTTAAAACACTCAGTAAATGTTTGGGAACTGCGGAGACCAATTTTTGAAGCTTTTCAGGTGGAATTATTTCCCATTGTTGCTTGATGTACAGCTTAAGTTGTGGTATTTTAGGCTTCATAATGCGCCACACATTTTCAATGGGAGACAGGTCTGGACTACAGGCAGGCCAGTCTAGTACCCGCACTCTTTTACTATGAACCCACGCTGTTGTAACACGTGGCTTGGCATTGTCTTGCTGAAATAAGCAGGGGCGTCCATGGTAACGTTGCTTGGATGGCAAGATATGTTGCTCCAAAACCTGTATGTACCTTTCAGCATTAATGGCGCCTTCACAGATGTGTAAGTTACCCATGTCTTGGGCACTAATACACCCCCATACCATCACACATGCTGGCTTTTCAACTTTGTGCCTATAACAGACCGGATTGTTATTTTTCTCTTTGTTCCGGAGGACACAACATCCACAGTTTCCAAAAACAATTTGAAATGTGGACTCGTCAGACCACAGAACACTTTTCCACTTTGTATCAGTCTAACTTAGAGGAGCTCGGGCCCAGCAAAGCCGGCGGCGTTTCTGGGTGTTGTTGATAAATGACTTTCGCTTTGCATAGTAGAGTTTTAACTTGCACTTACAGATGTCACGACCAACTGTAGTTACTGACCGTGGGTTTCTGAAATGTTCCTGAGCCCATGTGGTGATATTTTGATGCAGTACCGCCTGAGGGATCGAAAGTCACGGGCATGCTGCTTACATGCAGTGATTTCTCCAGATTCTCTGAACCTTTTGATGATATTACGGATCGTAGATGGTGAAATCCCCAAATTCCTTGCAATACCTCGTTGAGAATTGTTGTTCTTAAACTGTTCGACAATTTGCTGACACATTTGTTGACAAAGTGGTAAACCCTCGCCCCATCCTTGTTTGTGAAGGACTGAGCATTTTATGGACACCGCTTTTATACCCAATCATGGCACCCACCTGTTCCCAATTAGCCTGTACACCTGTGGGATGTTCCAAATAAGTGTTTGATGAGCATTCCTCAACTTTCTCAGTCTTTTTTGCCACTTGTGCCAGCTTTTTTGAAACATGTTGCAGGCATCAAATTCCAAATGAGCTAATATTTGCAAAAAATAAAGTTTACCAGTTGGAACATGAAATATCTTGTCTTTGCAGTCTATTCAATTGAATATAAGTTGAAAAGGATTTGCAAATCATTGTATTCTGTTTTTATTTACCATTTACACAACGTGACAACTTCACTGGTTTTGAGTTTTGTATTAAAAACTTGAAAATGATCTGTTTAAGTTACAGTTATTAAAGATAAAAATGTCTATTTGCAATTAATCTTGATTAATCACGACTTAACTAGAGACACAAGGCGATTAATCGCAATTAAATATTTCAAAGGCTTGACAGCCCAAGTTTATAACAAATGTTTTGCTACTGAAAGAGTAATTTGACGTAAGTGTTTTGTATCGGACAGCAACAAGACTGACCTCGTAATGCTCCAAAGGGGCTCGATGCGCAGGACGGTGGGGTCTTCTATGTACTCGAAGGACAGACTGCCAGGAACCTTTGCCCGGTCCACCCTCAGACTGACTTGCACCGGTCCTGCTCCAGTCCCAGATGGAGCTGAGAAGCAAACAATCTCCGAAGTGGTCCTCCTGTCGGGGGGACCAGAAAGAAGGATTTATCCTGCTTTATATTGGCTGGACATGTATGAGCCTAGAACACATGTGTCAAACTCAAGGCCCGTGGGCCAAATCTGGCCCGCCACATTATTTTAAGTGGCCCGCTTGGAAATATGTGTTAATAAAATGCTTAATCTTTTCTTACTAAATATATGTGTTCTTTCCCTTTTGACATTAACAATAATGTACTGCATGCAATTGCATGTCTTTTAAAATTCAATATTATCAAAATCAAAGTATTATCATGTATTCCAAAAAGTTGGGAGAGTGGCCGTGCCAGCAATCTGAGGGTTCCTGGTTCGATCCCCACCTTCTACCAACCTCGTCACGTCCGTTGTGTCTTTGAGCAAGACACTTCACCCTTGCTCCTGATGGGTCGTGGTTAGGGCCTTGCATGGCAGCTCCCGCCATCAGTGTGTGTGTGGATGTGTGTGTGAATGGGTGAATGTGGAAATAGTGTCAAAGCGCTTTGAGTACCTTGAAGGTAGAAAAGCGCTATACAAGTATAACCCATTTACCATTTAAAGATAAATACTGTACTTAAATATCTGATTGACTTATGATTTCAAAACAAACTATCAATCAAATTGTAGACTGCAAAATTGACAATAGATTTTACGGTTAAATTCCGCCGACTGAGCTTTTTACCGTAAAATCAACTTTGGAACCATTTTTTTCCATATACAATAAGACACCAAAAGATTAAAAAACAAAAAAAAGATATATTAAAACAACAAGATTTTATGGTAAAAAACAAACAAAACTGGCTTGAATTTTACAGCTAAAAAAAGTGGTATTGTTTCTCCATTCCATTCTATTTATTCAATTTTTGATATGCTGTAAAAACCCACTGCTTTTACTGTAAAATTCTGGTTACTGAGCTGCCAGTTTTTAAAGTAAAATTTAAATACTTTTCTTGCAGCTTATGTAAAAAAAATATATTGTTAATGTATTATATATATACATGTATATTCATATATTACTCATTGTTAAAAGCGGCCCTCTGAGGGCAACCATAACTGCGATGTGGCCCTCAATGAAAACCAGTTTGACACCCCTGGCCTAGAAGATCAGTTAGTGTGTGTCCCATCTCGTCCTCAGTAGAGATCAGCCGGGACAATATTTGGCATTTTGACCTCTTTTATCGGTATTGGTCTTTTTCATTAAAAAATAAATATATAGTCAAGTAGGAACACTTCTCAAGCACCATGCATGTGAAGAGTTGCTTTTCTTTCCACTACAGAACTTCCACGGCCACCGTAGCATAAAACACGTAACAAAATTGTGAAATCCCATGATGTTGTTTGCTGCTAAATTAATAAGGTGTCAACAAAAACCCATTTTCAGATTAATCGCAATTCTTGTTTCTATTGATTCTTCATCGATTCAAAATAAATAAAAAAAAAATATATTTTTTTTATCCGTCCTGTCCAGCCAGACACATCATATTGTTGATGTAGATCACAGGTGTCAAACTCAAGGGTCGGGGGCCATATCTGGCCCACGACATCATTTTATCTGGCCCGCAAACACCCGGAAAGAATATGTGTCAATAAAGTACTTCATATTTTTTCACTAAATTTAATTAATTTTTTTCATTTTCACAGAAAAAATACATGTACTGCTAGAAATTGTATGCCTTTTCAACTGTATTAATATCCAACATTGCAACAAATATTACAGTATATTATCATACTTTCCAAACATTTTTTGTCTAAATAAGAACATTTAACTTTCCAGCAAACTACCAATCAAATTAATAAAAACGACAATACATTTTACATTGTTCTTTACAGCATATTACTGTAAATTGAAAAAACCTACTACTGTTTTTTGCATTAAAATTCTGTTGACTGAGTTGCCCGTTTTTAACTGTAAAATCTACGGTTGTTGTTTTTAACAGTATATTACTGTAAATGGAAAGACGGTACATTTGTTTTTACGGTAGAGAAAGTTTTATTGTAGGTAAAATATCATTAAATAGATAATATTATAGTTTTATTGTAGGTAAAATATAATTAAATAAAGAACATTATAGTTTTATTGTAGGTAACATGTCATTAAATAAATAATATTATAGTTTTATTGTAGGTAAAATATAATTAAATACCGTATTTTTCGGACTATAAGTCGCAGTTTTTTTCATAGTTTGGCCGGGGGTGCGACTTATACTCAGAAGCGACTTATGTGTGAAATTATTAACACATTACCGTAAAATATCAAATAATATTATTTAGCTCATTCACGTAAGAGACTAGACGAATAAGATTTCATGGGATTTAGCGACTAGGAGTGACAGATTGTTTGGTAAACGTATAGCATGTTCTATATGTTATAGTTATTTGAATGACTCTTACCATAATATGTTACGTTAACATACCAGGCACGTTCTCAGTTGGTTATTTATGCCTCATATAACGTACACTTATTCAGCCTGTTGTTCACTATTCTTTATTTATTTTAAATTGCCTTTCAAATGTCTATTCTTGGTGTTGGGTTTTATCAAATACATTTCCCCCCAAAAATGCGACTTATACTCCAGTGCGACTTATATATGTTTTTTTCCTTCTTTATTATGCATTTTCGGCCGGTGCAACTTATACTCCGGAGCGACTTATACTCCGAAAAATACGGTAGATAATATTATAGCTTTATTGTAGGTAAAATAACTTGTACTGTTTTCCCATTAACAATATAATGTTGTAAAAACCAATGTAAATTTAACACAATCAATCAATCAATCAATGTTTATTTATATAGCCCTAAATCACAAGTGTCTCAAAGGGCTGCTCAAGCCACACGACATCCTCGGCTCAGAACCCACAACGATTCTGGCAAATAAGCTGCCAGCTTTTTCCGTAAAAACCTCCCCAAAAACAGTGGAACTCTTTTTCCATTTACCATAAAATGTTGTAAAAAACCCCCCCAAAAACACTATATTTTACAGTAAAATTTTGTAAATGTAAAGTTTTTACTGTAAAATCAACAGTCTACTTAAAACAATTAATACAATTGATAATGAAATCCAGAGACTGTTACAAGCGGCCCTCTGATGGCAGCCATAACTGCCATGTGGCCCTCAATGAAAACCAGTTTGACATCCCTGATGTAGATGATCTATATCTGCTTTACTTTAGAAAAAATAAGCGTTGGATACTTCTCTTGTAGCCTTATTTGACTATTAAATGTTTGCCTAGAATTTTATTAGACGAAACCAGTTTTATTTGAAGTAATATAGACTTTTTTTCAAAGCTGTTTATCTATTTTATGAAAGAACATAGTTAATTATAGAACTGGCACCTAATGTTATAAAAAAGTATTGATTTTGAATCGAGAATCAATTCTCAATCGAATCGTTACCCCCAAGAATCGAATCGTTACCCCCAAGAATCGAATCGAATTGGGTGCTGCTGGTGGTTTGTGCTCCCACGTCACACAAGGGGCACTATCCACCAGTGAGATTAGGACCACACTGGGTGAGTTTTTCAATTATTTTTGGAGACTTGTGTTACGATCTGGTCGCATGTCTGTGAAGGGGGTGTCTCCCAGGGTGCAAAGGACAGCAGGAAGCAGTTTGCAGGTAAGAATGCTTGTTTAATTCCAGTTCGAGGCACAAAAACACACGGGGCATTAGCCTAGCGTGAAGCTAACTGGAAGTCAAAGCGTCGCTAACGACGAACAACATAAAAGTCTAAATGTAGCAATGAAGACGAGTAACTTTGCGGAATTTTCCGACACTGAACTTTTCAGCATGAATTTTTTTACACTGAATTTTATACAGTGAATTTATTTACACTGAATCTTTAAACACTGAATTTTTTTTACAGTGAATCTTTAAACTCTGAATTTGTTTACAATTAATTTTTTTACACTGAATTTTTATACAATGAATTTGTTTACAATGAATTTGTAAACACAAAATCTTTAACATTTATTTTTTTTACACTGCATCTTTCAACCCTGATTTTTTCACACTGAATTTGTTTACAATGAATTTTTATACACTGAACTTTTTTTACACTGAATCTTTAAACACTTAATTTTTTTACACTGAATTTGTTTATACTGAATTTTTTATACAGTTAATTTGTTTACAATTAATTTTTATACATTGAATTTTTTTACACAAAATCTTTAAACACTTAATTTTTTACACTGAATCTTTAAACACTTAAGTTTTTACACTGAATCTTTGAACACTGATTTTTTTACACTGAATTTGTTTACAACAGTTTTTATACGCTGAGGTTTTTTACACTGATTTTTTTTTTTACAATGATTTTCATACACTGAATTTTTACACTAATCTTTTTACAGTGATGTTTATACGCACATTTTTTTACATTGAATTTTTTTACACTGAATTTTTATACACTTAATTTTTTTTTAAATGATTTTCATACACTGAATTTTTTACATTGATTTTTTTTACACTGAATTTTAAACTGTCAGCATAATTTCTTCACAAAGTTCAAACACAAACAATTCAGTTACATACATTTTGTGCAAAACAAAGCGTTGCCAACAAAGACACAAATGAACCTCCATATAATACGTTTATCATTGTTTAACTCACCCGTACAGCTCACAGGTTTGATTCCCAAAGTAAACATTGACGGAACTACCAGCGTCCAGGTTATCCCCGACAATGGTGACCTTGGTGCCCCCAGACTCAGGCCCTCTGCCCGGGGTCAGCGCCAGCATGGAAGGAGTCTGTTGAGGATTCAGAATGAAAGATGGCTGCATTTGTTGCTTTGATTAGTGGAACAGCCTGTGAGGTAAGCAGATTTGCACACCCCACGCAGACTAATAAGGCTGAAAGAGCATCTCAGCAGCAGGCTAATAAATAACACAATGACTAATAGGCAATATCTTACAGAATAAAAGTGCTATTGTTTTCTCCTCTACTGGATTATAACTGGGTTACATGAAGGTGTCTTCTCCTCTGCTGCACATGCAGGAAACGCACATTTAGTCTCACACTTACCACAAAGGAGTATAGCTGGGAGGATTGTGCGCGAAGTTCTGGTCTGCATTCCCCCACACAAAGCTTGACCGGGCCCGGTGTACTTCCTCTGGAGCCGGCCGTCATCTCGCACACGATCCTGGTACACAAGAACACCTTGTCAGCATGCAGACACCCGTTGTTTACATCAGAATCTTTAAACACCGGTTTTAATACACTGAGTTATTTTATATATAATAATATTGTTGGAGCACCCTCTAGACCAGTGTTTTTCAACCACTGTGCCGTGGCACACTAGTGTGCCGTGAGATACAGTCTGGTGTGCCGTGGCAGATTATCTAATTTCACCTATTTGGGTTAAAAATATTTTTTGCAAACCAGTAATTATAGTCTGAAAATGATGTGTTGTTGTTGAGTGGTCGGTGCTGTCTAGAGCTGGGGAGAGTAACCGTGTAATACTCGTCCATATCAGTGGGTGGCAGTAAGTAGCTAATTGCTTTGTAGATGTGGGGAACAGCGGGAGGCAGTGTGCAGGTAAAAAGGTGTCAAATGCTTAAACCAAAAATAAACAAAAGGTGAGTGCCCCTAAGAAAAGGCATGGAAGCTTAGGGAAGGCTATGCGGAACAAAACTAAAACTGAACTGGCAACAAAGTAAAGAAAAACAGAATGCTGGACGACAGCAAAGACTTACTGTGGAGCAAAAACAATGTACATCCGAACATGACATGACAATCAACAATGTCCCCACAAAGAAGGATAAAAACAACTGAAATATTCTTGATTGCTAAAACAAAGTAGATGCGGGAAATATCGCTCAAAGGGAGACATGAAACTGCTACAGGAAAATACCAAAAAAAGAGAAAAAGCCACCAAAATAGGAGCGCAAGACAAGAACAAAAACACTACACACAGGAAAACAGCAAAAAAGTCAAAATAAGTCAGGGTGTGATGTGTCAGGTGGTGACAGTACACCTACTTTGAGCCAAGACCTACATTGATACAGTACACCTACTTTGAGACAAGACCTATATTGATACAGTACACCTACTTTGAGACAAGACCTATATTGATGCATGGTTGGTTATGGTTTAAAGTCATATCCAACAATTGTGACAACGACTCTTTACTGTCAACTGAGTTTTGTTTTTTAGTGATTTCTGCTGGCGGTGTGCCTTAGCATTTTTTCAACACAAAAAATGTGCCTTGGCTCAAAAAAGGTGGAAAACACTGCTCTAGACCAACCTTTTTTAAGCCAAGGCACATTTTTTAATTGAAGATCCTTGGGAACACCACCAGCAGAAAATGTTAACAATGAAACTCAATAGGCTACATTGACAATATAAAGTCGTTCTCATCAAATACCAGTTGTTCAATAAGACTTCAAACCATAACATCATTAATGATCTTGTCTTAAAATAGGCTCAGAAAGCAATGAGCTACCTGCTGCCACCTACTGATATGGAAAAGTATTACATGGTTACTCTGCTGATCTGTAGACAGCACAGCAATACAATATTTGCAGATTATAATTATTGGTTTGCAAAAATATTTTAGGTGAAATTTCATTATTTCCCACAGCACACCAATCAATATCTGTGGTTGAAAAACACTGCTCGAGACTAGAGAGACGCCAAAAATATATATCAGTTTCTCAGCTGTGGTCCGTATGAGCTGCACTCAGTTGTAATACACTTTCCCACCACTTGTGGCAGTAATGACAATATCAAACACACATGAAGTCTGGAGCTAAAGTCATAGACCGCGTTTACACTGCACACCATATCACATTTTTTCAAGTGACACCGCTATTTATTTTTTTTGCCAGTTCAAACAAATGCATTGGAATCTGATCTTTTCAAATGTGACTTCAGTCGAAACGGAAATGCGACCTGAAGGCGACTTTTTGCGATCTACGTCATATCACAACGTCCCGTTTCAGTGAGAAAAGTCTTTTTTTCGGCGGCCAATTTTTCGGTGACTAGTCATTAGTGCACAAATAAAAAGCTATATGTAATATATGAACATATATTTTTTGATTCCAAAGAAATAGCGATTGTTAAAAGACTGCTTACATGTTATGTACATTGCGTAAGTGAGTTGGAAAATCAAGCTAACGTAGATCCACGCAGATGTCCGTGTCTCCTCTACTTAAAGGCCTACTGAAAGCCACTACTACCGACCACGCAGTCTGATAGTTTATATATCAATGATGAAATCTTAACATTGCAACACATGCCAATACGGCCGGGTTAACTTATAAAGTGACATTTTAAATTTCTTGCTAAACTTCCGGTTGAAAACGTCTATGTGTGATGACGTATGCGCGTGACGTCAACCGTTGAACCGGAAGTATTGGTACACCATTGAATCCAATACAAAAAAGCTCTGTTTTCATCTCAAAATTCCACAGTATTCTGGACATCTGTGTTGGTGAATCTTTTGCAATTTGTTTAATGAACAATGAAGACTGCAAAGAAGAAAGTTGTAGGTAGGATCGGTGTATTAGCGGCGGACTACAGCAACACAACCAGGAGGACTTTGAGATGGATAGCAGACGCGCTAGCCGCCGACCTCACCTTGACATCCTCCGTCTCCGGGCCGCCGACCGCATCTATGATCATCGCTCCGTCGATCGCTGGAACGCAGGTGAGCACGGGTGTTGATGAGCAGATGAGGGCTGGCGTAGGTGGATAGCTAATGTTTTTAGCATAGCTCTGTGAGGTCCCGTTGCTAAGTTAGCTTCAATGGCGTCGTTACAACAGCATTGTTAAGCTTCGCCAGGCTGGAAATCATTAACCGTGTATTTACATGTCCATGGTTTAATAGTATTGTTGATCTTCTGTCTATCCTTCCAGTCAGGGGTTTATTTCTTTTGTTTCTATCTGCATTTGAGCCCGATGCTATCACGTTAGCTCCGGAGCTAAAGTGTTTCGCCGATGTATTGTCGTGGAGATAAAAGTCACTGTGAATGTCCATTTCGCGTTCTCGACTCTCATTTTCAAGAGGATATAGTATTTGAGGTGGTTTAAAATACAAATCCGTGATCCACAATAGAAAAAGGAGAAAGTGTGGAATCCAATGAGCCCTTGTAGTTAAGTTACGGTCAGAGCGAAAAAAGATACGTCCTGCACTGCACGCTAGTCCTTGACTCTGACGTTCCTCATCCACAAATCTTTCATCCTCGCTCAAATTAATGGGGTAATCGTCGCTTTCTCTGTCCGAATCTCTCTCGCTGCATTGTAAACAATGGGAAAATGTGAGCAGCCCTTCCCCCTGTGACGTCACGCTACTTCCGGTATAGGCAAGGCTTTTTTTTATCAGCGACCAAAAGTTGCGAACTTTATCGTCGTTGTTCTCTACTAAATCCTTTCAGCAAAAATATGGCAATATCGCGAAATGATCAAGTATGACACATAGAATGGATCTGCTATCCCCGTTTAAATAAAAAATGTTAATTTCAGTAGGCCTTTAACAGCCATAAAAAGATGACAAACCTCCCAAATATATTACACACTACAAATATACATACATTCATGTATTAGTGAAGTGAAGTAAATTATACTTATATAGCGCTTTTTCTCTAGTGACTCAAAGCGCTTTACATAGTGAAACCCAATATCTAAGTTACATTTAAACCAGTGTGGGTGGCACTGGGAGCAGGTGGTTAAAGTGTCTTGCCCAAGGCAGTGACTAGGATGGCCGAAGCGGGAATCGAACCTGGAACCCTCAAGTTGCTGGCACGGCCACTCTACCAACCGAGCTATACCACCCAGTAAAATCTTGCATATATTATTTTACGGCGTGGCGAAGTTGGTAGAGTGGCCGTGCCAGCAATCGGAGGGTTGCTGGTTATTGGGGTTCAATCCCCACCTTCTACCATCCTAGTCACAACCGTTGTGTCCTTGGGCAAGACACTTCACCCTTGCTCCTGATGGGTGCTGGTAGCGCCTTGCATGGCAGCTCCCTCCATCAGTGTGTGAATGTGTGTGTGAATGGGTGAATGTGGAAATACTGTCAAAGCGCTTTGAGTACCTTGAAGGTAGAAAAGCGCTATACAAGTATAAACCATTTATCATTTATTTATTTATTTTCACGTAAAAAAAACACTATTTTTTAAGGTGTGGTGACTTTTATTTTGCAAAGTCGTAGTGGTAGCCACTTCCTTGTTTATTTCTTCCTTTGTTTTAACTTTATCGGACGTCAAGACCACATCGGGTGCCACATTGGGAGTCTGATCAAGATCACGTTTTGCTTATACTGTAATTTAAATAGTCAACTGGAAAAAAAATCAGATTTCGAAAAAAAACAAAAACGATTTGGGCCATTTTGGCCTGCAGTGTAAACGTAGTCCTGGATAAGTTTCTTAAGCGCAAGAATTATGACTAAAGGTGTGAAACTGTATTTTTATTTGCACTTAAATGAAAATGTAATTGAAAATAATTAAGTTTTGCACTTAAACAGTTTATTTAAGAAATATATATTTTTTAATTCGTTCAGTTAGAATGTATTTATTTTAGAACTACGTAAATGTATTTTTCATCACTTTAGTCCCTTCTAATTCAGTATATTTGCTTAGTATTGACTTTTGTAATCAGTCTGACATAAGCTTTGATAATAATCTTTGTGATTAAAACATGCTTTCATAACATTTGACAAGGTTGTCAACTGTAAGTAGGTTAGATATAATTATTGCATTCAACTCAAGAGTAAGATTCAGTGTTAAACTTTGTGTGGGCCCCGGGCCCCTCTGTAGTGGAGAAGTTGGGCCCTGAGGTCAAAAAGGTGAGGAAGTGGTCATCAAAATAAAACATTTTGATTCTGATGACCACTTCACATCATGAATTTTTTTTACAATGATTTTCATACACTGAATTTTTTACACTGAATATTATACACTACATTTTTTACATTGAAATTTTTTACACAGAATTTTTTTTTACAATGATTTTTATACACTACTTTTACTGAATCTTTAAACACAGACATTTTTTACACTGAATCTTTAAAGGCCTACTGAAACCCACTACTACCGACCACGCAGTCTGATAGTTTATATATCAATGATGAAATCTTAACATTATAACACATGCCAATACGGCCGGGTTAACTTATAAAGTGACATTTTAAATTAGCCGCTAAACTTCCGGTTCGAAACGCCTCTGAGGATGACGTATGCGCGTGACGTAGCCTGGCGAACACAGGTATGCCTTCCACATTGAAGCCAATACGAAAAAGCTCTGTTTTCATTTCATAATTCCACAGTATTCTGGACATCTGTGTTCGTGAATCTGTTGCAATCATGTTCATTGCATTATGGAGAAGGAAGCTGAGCAAGCAAAGAAGAAAGTTGTCGGTGCGAAATGGACGTATTTTTCGAACGTAGTCAGCAACAACAGTACACAGCCGGCACTTCTTTGTTTACATTCCCGGAAGATGCAGTCAAGATGGAAGAACTCGGATAACAGAGACTCTAACCAGGAGGACTTTTGACTTCGATACACAGACGCCTGTAGAGAACTGGGACAACAAAGACTCTTACCAGGATTACTTTGATTTGGATGACAAAGACGCAGACGTGCTACTGTGAGTATGCAGCTTTGGCTTCTAAACATTTGATCGCTTGACCGTATGTGCGCAACTTTTTTTTGCGTATGTACGTAACTTTTTTAAAATATATAAGCTTTATGAACCTTGGGTTAGGTGAATGGTCTTTTGGGCTGAGTGATTGTGTGTGTTGATCAGGTGTTTGAATTGTATTGGCGTGTTCTATGGAGCTAGAAGCTAGCATAGGAGCTAGGAGCTAGCATAACAAACACGCAGGTGTTTTTATGCAGGATTAATTTGTGGCATATTAAATATAAGCCTGGTTGTGTTGTGGCTAATAGAGTATATATATGTCTTGTGTTTATTTACTGTTGTAGTCATTCCCAGCTGAATATCAGGTACCGTGAGTATGCAGCCTTGGCTGCTAAACATTTGATAGCTTGACCGTATGTGCGCGTCACGTACGTAACTTTTTAAAAATATATAAGCTTTATGAACCTTGGGTTAGGTGAACGGTCTTTTGGGCTGAGTGATTGTGTGTGTTGATCAGGTGTTTGAATTGTATTGGCGTGTTCTATGGAGCTAGGAGCTAGCAGAAGAGCTAGGAGCTAGCGTAACAAACACGCAGGTGTTTTTATGCAGGATTAATTTGTGGCATATTAAATATAAGCCTGGTTGTGTTGTGGCTAATAGAGTATATATATGTCTTGTGTTTATTTACTGTTGTAGTCATTCCCAGCTGAATATCAGGTCACCCCCGGCTCTCACAGCATCTTCCCTATCTGAATAGCTTCAACTCCCCACTAGTCCTTCACTTGCACTTTACTCATCCACAAATCTTTCATCCTCGCTCAAATTAATGGGGAAATTGTCACTTTCTGGGTCCGAATCTCTCTCACTTCATGCGGCCATCATTGTAAACAATAGGGAACTTTGCGTATATGTTCAACTGACTACGTCACGCTACTTCCGGTAGGGGCAAGCCTTTTTTTTATCAGATACCAAAAGTTGCAATCTTTATCGTCGTTGTTCTATACTAAATCCTTTCAGCAAAAATATGGCAATATCGCGAAATGATCAAGTATGACACATAGAATAGATCTGCTATCCCCGTTTAAATAAAAAAAATTCATTTCAGTAGGCCTTTAAACACTGCATTTTTTTTACACTAAATTTGTTTACAATTATTTTTTTGTACACTGAATCTTTAAACCCAATTTTTTTATACTGGTTTTAATACATTGAGTTATTTTACACTGCATTTTGTTACACTGAATTTTATTGAAAAAAAATGTCATACATTTTTTTTACTATTATTTTTTTTACAGAGATTTTTATACACTGTACTTTTTTACACTGAATCTTTAAACACTTTTAACTTTTTTTTACACTGAAGCTTTATACACTGAATATTTTTTTACATTGAGTCTTTTAACACTGATTTTTTTTACACTGTATTTAAAAAAATGGGGTTTTTCCCAGCCGTACTGTGGCAAGATCACGGCTTGGTTGGAATGCGAAACACTTCTCTGTGATGGAGACTGCTTTCATAAAAGTAGCGGGTCAATGTAGAGGACCATCCTTCTTCCTAATGGAAAACAGAACTCCGATGATAAACTACCCCTCCCTGCCAGTCCACCGCACGACTGCCACCCACTATTACCTGCAGTTGCCATGACAACCGTAAAGCCACGTTGTCTGCCGGGTCAGTGAGATAACATGTGCAGTGAATAAGCCGTTGAATAAGTGAAATGAAGTGAAAGTCTCGGCAGCGACATCACCTGATATGTATTTCCTGTTTTAACAGTATTATTTTGACGAGGTTATAAAAGAGAAAGGTATAAAAGAGAAAGGCCAATGGCATTACGTGTGCGAGAGAAACAGATTGTGCCTCCAGTCAGCGACACGCCGCGCATTTCAATGGCAGCCGGCAGCCACGCGAAATCTGTCCTTCCCTTCTGCCCCCGGGGCCACGCAAGCCCCGCCCACCGCACAATAACAGCGTTGAGTTTATTTACACGCTTGTTAGGAAAAGCGTGCGTCTTACTGTTGGGCGGTGACATATCCCTCCTCCCGGGGAAGGCAGGGCACTCCCGCCACCTGCACGTTGCCCTCCAGCTCGGAGAAGGCCAGGCCCAGGTTCAGGCCTTGGATGGTGACCAGGGTGCCGCCCTCCAGAGGCCCCGCAACTGGACTCACCTGCACAAGGACCACATGGACGTTTGTCGGATAACTTGCTTTGAAATCATAAGTCATGCATGCATATTTAAGTTGTTTTTTTTGACAAAACAAATGTTTGGTAGTGTGATAATATGATATTTGTTGCAATATTGATGTCATTCAAGTTTAATAGGAATGCAATTCCATGCAGTACATATTTATTTTCAGTCAAAATGAGAAACAACAAATACATTTCGTCGGAAATAAGGTACTTTATTGTGTGAATGTCCAATCATTCACACATATAAGATTCTACACCAAAAAACATCTATTTATTATTATTATTAATAATAATAATAATAATAATAATAATAATAATAATAATAAGTGTGAATGTCCAAACATTCTCACACCTAAGATTCTACACCAAAAAATAATCTAACTATAAAAAATCCTCTATTATTATTCCTTCGCAAAAGTTTGGCGCGCTCCACAGCCCACGGTGTTCGTCCGATCGGAACCGTTCGATTATCAAAACGTTCGGCTGATTCAAACTGTTCCAACATCCACACACTCCACTCACGGGACGGTATAGCTCGGTTGGTAGAGCGGCCGTGCCAGCAACTTGAGGGTTGCAGGTTCGATCCCCGCTTCCGCCATCCTAGTCACTGCCGTTGTGTCCTTGGGCAAGACACTTTACCCACCTGCTCCCAGTGCCACCCACACTGGTTTAAATGTAACTTAGATATTGGGTTTCACAATGTAAAGCGCTTTGAGTCACTTGAGAAAAAGCGCTATACAAATGTAATTCACTTCACTTCACTCCACTCACCTTGAAAAATCAAACTACTATTTTCCGAGTTCAAAAAAATTCCAGGAATTCCCGGTTTTCCAAAGTCCTAATTTCACCTCTTCCTGGAAAGTTTTCACAGTCCACATTTTTCAACCGCTTTTGACCATTCCACCTTCAAAAAATTTCTCGTAATTGGGGCAACAAAACTACCATTTTTATTTTCGTACAAATTCCCAGTTTTCCCGAAATTCCAGGAATTCCGAAATACCCATTTAAATTCAAACTGTTACTACGTCAACAATTTTCAACCGATTCAAAACATTCCAACACCAACCCACTCATATCATCTAGGACAATTGTGCTGGTATCAATATTTTCAAAAATTCCCAGTTTTCCTGAAATTCCGAAATACCCATTTAAATTCAAACTGGTACTACGTCAACATTTTTCAACCGATTCAAAACATTCCAACACCAACCCACTCATATCATCTAGGACAGGGGTGTCAAAGTCAAATGGACGGAGGGCCAAATAAAAAATTTAGCTACAAGCCGAGGGCCGGACTGTTCGAATGTTCATTGAAAATTTTTTAAATGACGCATATAGTCTAGTGAACCTAATTGAACCTACTGAAAACCTAACAAATATATTCCAATATGATCAGATAAATAAAGCAATATTTTCTTATGGCTCTGTCAGTAATCTTTAATTTTCAACAGACACAAAAGACAAATTTCCTTTATATAAAAATCCCCATAACATGAACATTAAATGAAAGAAACCGGTATTCAAGGCACCATCAGCCTATATTTTCTATTTTAGCAAAAGTGGGCTAAATTTACTTCAAAGAAAAAAACAATAATAGCAATTTTCTATCATCCACTCAACTGAAATATTTTTAAAATATAATTGAATTGAAATACAATAAAATAAAGTGCAAAAATCTATAAATCAAAAACAACACTTTGTTTAAGGAGAAGTAACATGCAGTGAAAACAAATATTAAACTTTAACTTTTAAACTTGAATTGAGTAAAAACTCTAAATATGTGATTGCACAGTAATGTTCACATTAAACCCCCCTCCTCCCTCCGTGGGAGGGAGGCGAGTTGGGTGCCCGAAACCCCCCGCTGGTTTCGGCCCGCCCCTTGGCGCGCGTGGCACGGCGGGCTCCGCGACCCGACGGCTGGCCCTCGTGGCTTGACGGCGGGCGCGTCCCGACGGGCCGCGCGTAGGGGTCAAACGCAGAAGTCTCAGGGCCTCGTGGTGAGGGGGTGGCCTGCGGGTTTCGGCCCGCTTGACCCCCCCGCTCCGCTTGGCGCGCGCGGCACATGACGGGTTCCGCCACCGACGCTCGGGCTGCAGCCCGACGGTGGTGCGGGCCCGGCGGTGACGCGCGGTTTGGGGAAACAAAGCAGAAGTCTCAGGGCCTCGGGGCCGGGTTTCGGCCTGCCCCCTTGGCGCGCGTGGCACGGCGGGCTCCGCGACTGACGGCCGGGCTGCAGCCCTTCGGCCGGCAGGCGCGTCCCGGCGGGCCGCTCGCCCCCTTTCGGAACCTTGGACCGGCATCCGCTTGGTGCGTGTAAAAGATCTGCGGTCTGCGGGCCGGTTCTAATAATAAATCAAGATCATCCCAAGGGCCGTAAAAAACCTTCTCGCGGGCCGGATATGGCCCGCGGGCCTTGACTCTGACATATGTGATCTAGGACAATAGTGTTGGTATCAATATTTTAAGAATTTCCCAGTTTTCCCGAAATTCCAGGAATTCCGAAATACCCATTTAAATTCAAACTTTTACTACGTCAACAGTTTTCAACCTATTCAAAAAATTCCAACACCAACCTACTCATATCATCTAGGACAATTGTGCTGGTATCAATATTTTCAAAAATTCCCAGTTTTCCAGAAATTCCAGGTATTCCGAAATACCCATTTAAATTCAAACCGTTACTACGTCAACATTTTTCAACCGATTCAAAAAATTCCACCACCAACCCACTCATATCATCTAGGACAATTGTGCTGGTATCAATATTTTCAAAAATTCCCAGTTTTCCCAAAATTCCAGGAATTCCGAAATACCCATTAAAATTCAAACTGTTACCATTTATCAACCAATTCCACCACCAACCCACTCATATCATCTAGGACAGGGGTCCGCAACCCGCGGCTCCGGAGCCGCATGCGGCTCTTTGACCACTCTGATGCGGCTCAACTGCATACTTGCCGACCCTCCCGATTTACCCGGGAGACTTCCAGATTTCAGTGCCTCTCCCTGTAATCTCCCGGGGCAATTATTCTCAGATTTTCACCCTGTCAACTATAATAAGGGGATACTGTGATGACACAGCATTTAGCGCCCTCTACAGCCAAAAGTATCAACGTGCCAGTCCAGGTAAATGTTGTATGCAGCTTCTGCTTGCACACTAGTGTTGTGTCGTTCGCGAACGGTTCGTTCGAAAGAACAAATCTTTTGAGTGAACGTACTGAACCGAATCACTTCATGAACTGATTCGTTCCTTTCTCAGTTCAGTTGAGCTCCGCCGCGACCATGCCGGTATGAGTGGAACTGGCGCATTCTGTGACTCACTGAACCCTCGACGTCGGCGAACGACGCAGCCAATGAGAGGGCGGGGGGAGGGACTGAGCGAACGATTCGTTCACCGCGGATTTAACGACATGAATCACTCAGTGAACGTCAACGCTCTCGCTCTCTGCTCTGCTTGCCCCAATGCCGCGAGTGATTCTCCCCCCGTCGCGGGGATATGTTTCATGCCATTGGCATCCGTTCTCCATTCATTCTCCAAGCTAACGGCTAATGTTGACTCAAGCCACATGAAAACAAACACACGTCCCCATTATGAGGGGGTGGAGGGTAACGTGTAGGGCAGGCTGTTTTGAGAAGATTTAAAATAAAAATAATAACTAATGTATGTACACATACATAGGCTATTATTTACACAGTTATTGTAACAAAAATACATTTCTCCTTGGGGATCAATTCTGATTCATATTATTATTATTATTATTATTATTATCCCTTCTACTGCAACTGTTATTGTTGTTAGATTAACGCGAGTCCCTACGCAGTGCGCAAATGTCTGCACTGTACTGTCTGTACTACGCACGCCCCCCCCAATTTTTTTTTTTGGGGGGGGGGGGTGATTCGGTGAACACATTTTTTGAACGAATCAATTTAAGGAACTGATTCTAGTGATTCAGTACAGTCAAAAGAACTGCCGATCCCATCACTATTGCACACGTATGTGACAGCAAGGCATACTTGTTCCACAGCCATACAGGTTATACTGACGGTGGAAATATAAACAACTTTAACACTCTTACTAATATGCGCCACACTGTGAACCCACACCAAACAAGAATGACAAACACATTTCGGGAGAACATCCGCACTGTAACACAACATAAACACAACAGAACAAATACCCAGAATCCCATGCATCCCTAACTCTTCCGGGATACATTATACACCCCCGCTACCACCAAACCCCGACCCCCCCCAACCCTGCTCCCCACACATCAACCCCCCTCCCCTCCCTCCGTGCGTTGGTTGAGGTGGGCGGGGTTTTGGTGGTAGTGGGGGTGTATAATGTAGCCCGGAAGAGTTAGGGATGAATGGGATTCTGGGTATTTGTTCTGTTGTGTTTATGTTGTGTTACAGTGCGGATGTTCTCCCGAAATGTCTTTGTCATTCTTGTTTGGTGTGGGTTCACAGTGTGGCGTATATTAGTAAGAGTGTTAAAGTTGTTTATATCGCCACCGTCAGTGTAACCTGTATGGCTGTGGAACAAGTATGCCTTGCTGTCACATACGTGCAAGCAGGGGCTGCATACAACATGTACCTGGACGTTGTCAATGCTGGTTGTAGAGGGCGCTATTATTGTTGTTTTGTTGAAAATCAGCAGACATTCGAGAGAAGAGCAGACTTAAATTTCCTGGATCTCCCGGTAAAATCGGGAGGGTTGGCAAGTATGACGCTGTCAAGCGCCATTCATATAAAACTCGTGGTCCGCACTAACATTAAATTTTCATATTAAGATGCGGGCTGCGTGTTTGAAACCCCTGGTTTATACATAGCACAAAGCAAAAAATAACTTTGTATGCAGTGTTATCTCATTTTAAATTTCAAAAGAGTTTTGTGGCTCCCATTGTTTTCTTTAATTTGTGAAACTGGTCAAAATGGCTCTTTGAGTGGTAAAGGTTGCCGACCCCTGATGTAGGACAATTGTGCTGGTATGAATATTTTCAAAAATTCCCAGTTTTCCCGAAATGTTACTACGTCAACATTTTTCAACCGATTCAAAAAATTCCAACACCAACCCACTTATATTATCTATGAAAATTGTGTTAGAATCAATATTTTCTAAACTTCCCAGTTTTCCCAAAATTTCTTTCACATTTTTTAAACCCGAATCCGACATTTGAACCATCCACCCACACTGTTCTTCCCATATATCGAACACAAAGCAAGTTTTCCCTTGACCAAAATTCCTGGTTTTCCCAGAATTTTCGTTAATTTTTTCCCCATTTAGAATGAATAAAAAATATACAATTAACTCCACATCCCACATTTCTCATCCGATCAGAACCGTTCCAACATCCACTCACTCCACTTTTCACATGCAATTCCTAACGGAATTGCAAATTCTAGTTGACTCATACTATGTCCAGGTGTTGGCGGGCCGTATACAATGATGTGGCAAGACCTTAGGTTTGACACATGTGAGTTAAATCATGTCATAGTCGTATTTTTTAACTGACAAAGACTAGAGATGTCCGATAATATCGAACTGCCGATATTATCGGCCAATAAATGCTTTAAAATGTAATATCGGAAATTATCGGTATCGGTTTCAAAAAGTAAAATTTATGACTTTTTAAAACGCCGCTGTGTACACGAACGTAGGGAGAAGTACAGAGCGCCAATAAACCTTAAAGGCACTGCCTTTGTGTGCCGGCCCAGTCACGTAATATGTACGGCTTTTCACACACACAAGTGAATGCCAGGCATACTTGGTCAACAGCCATACAGGCCACACTGAGGGTGGCGTATAAACAACTTTAACACTGTTACAAATATGCGCCACACTGTGAACCTACACCAAACAAGAATGACAAACACATTTCGGGAGAACATCCGCACCGTAACACAACATAAACACAACAGAACAAATACCCAGAACCCCTTGCAGCACTAACTCTTCCGGGACGCTAAAATATACACACCCCACTACCCCCCCACCCCCTCACCCACCTCAACCCTGCCCATCTCAACCTCCTCATGCTCTCTCAGGGAGAGCATTTCCCAAATTCCAAGCTGCTGTTTTGAGGCATGTTAAAAAAAATAATGCACTTTGTGACTTCAATAATAAATATGGCAGTGCCCTGTTGGCATTTTTTTCCATAACTTGAGTTGATTTATTTCGGAAAACCTTGTTACATTGTTTAATGCATCCAGCGGGGCATCACAACAAAATTAAGCATAATAATTTGTTAATTCCACGACTGTACATATCGGTATCGGTTGATATCGGAATCGGTAATTAAGAGTTGGAGTTATCTGCAAAAAAGTCATTTCGGACATCGCTAGCAAAGACCATTTCAAACTAGAATTCACTTGGCCTGAAGATACAGTAGGGAAGGGATTCATAAAGACCCATTCCTGGGTGTGAGAGGAACAAGGGGGTTAATCATTGCGCAAAACAGTTTGCTGAAAATTATGGAAAGCGCCACTACACATAGCAACTGACGCTGTGTTGTGGTCACAAAACACATCTTAGATATTCAACACTATACTGCTATTTGCCACGTTTCATGTGTCAGGTACACCACCATATTAATCCTCTTCCTTTTGTAATTGCATAATAACTCCATGATCTTTGTTGAAAGAAAACACCATCCATTTTTACAACCAAAATAATTTCCCCCCCCCCATGGTTATAATGCAGCTCATTATTAAAACGCTTCATCGTCTCCAAAGAAAAAAATAACAGTCTGTACTGGAACCATTTGGACATGCAGATGTTGTAGCTCAGGGGTGTCCAAAGTGCGGCCACAGTTTTAAAAATAACATAAAAAAAAAATAAATTAAAAGTGAAATAAAAGAGCAGACTGGTGCAAAGAAACGAGAAAATGTTGCAGTATTGACACCTATAACACAAAGTTGCCATGCAGAGTTTTTTATTGCTCATCAATAATACAAAGGTATAATCGACAGATGTGAAGTTGATAAAAGTGTTTAAAAGTAAAAATAATATATATTTTGGACCTTTTACCTGTTTTTGGGTTTTTTAAACGGCCATTGCTCAAAAAATAAAAATGAATCAGAAGCAATGTTGCTACAAATGATTTACCTCGTTAAAACTCCAATTACCGTATATTACCAAATAAACGCCCTTGGGCAAATAACCGCCCATGTCCTAATAGCCGCCCGGGGTCTGACCCCATTTTGTGAATTAACCGCCTATTCCTAATAACCGCCTATGTCCAAATAGCCGCCCATGGGCTGTTATTTGCATAATTTAGATTAAAATGCTACTGGGGTTGCGTTTGCTGCAGTATTATTGTTTTGATGGTTTTATAGAGTACTTGGTACCATAATTTTATTTTTCCTGTATGCTGCTTTATTTAAAACTTGGAGTACTGTAGCCTTTATTTTATTTAAGTGACAGTATTATTGTTCTGTTTTGATGGTGTGTTTTATACTTGAGTACTTGGTACCATAATTTTATTTTTCCCGGTAGGCTGCTTTATTTAAAAAGTTTATTTATTTTTAGTATTGGTATTCTATTTGACAATTGTTGCACTACTGCCATGTTGAGGCCTTGTTGATCTCTTGTCTTTTGATAGATCTACCTCATGTTGATCTCTTGTTTTTTTGTTAGTATGTTTACAATAGCTTTTACACTTAAAGTTTTTTTGTACGAAAAAAAAATACTGGACAGTAACCATTGTAACCAAATAATGGCCTGGTGCAGGCTGGTGCAAAAATAAATAAAAGCCTTGTGCAAATAACCGCCTGCTTCTTTTAAACGCCTGTCTCCAAAATCGATTTTGTGAAATAAACGCCCGGGCTACTGTTTGGTAATACACGGTAGTTCACATCCAATATTTTACTTTGAACATTTTTTGGGGGGTAAAATCTTGCATATTTGTTATTTTTCCTATTTAATGAGGGGTTTGACAAAAAAAAGTCATAAAACATTAAAAGCAATTTGAACTTTATGTCAACAAAAGTTGATCTATTGCTAATTAAGTGTTGAAAGTTAAAAAAATTAACACTTTAATAACTGAGACCCTTTTGGGTGCTCTGGACTTTTTACCTGTTTAGTTTTTTTTTTAAACGACCATTGCTAAAAAAATAATAATGAATCAAAATAAATGCTGTTACGAATTATTTACCTCGTTAAAACCGCAATTAGTTCACGTCAAATATTTTACTTTGAACATTTTTTGGGGGTAAAATCTTGCATTTTAGTATTTTTCCTATTTAATTAAGGGTTTGACTAAAAAAGGTGATAAAACATTAAAAACAATTTGAACTTTATGTCAACAGAAGTTGATCTATTGATATTTAGGTGTTGAAAGTTAAAAACAATATTAATAAATGACTTATTATTAACATTTTAATGACTGAGACCCTTATGGGTCCCCTGGACCTTTAACGTTCACTAGTATTGAGGGGAGCCCTAATGGGTACAACAATACTGTATTGCTTTTGAAAATAAGAACTATCAAAATGGCCACCGCATGCTTTTATTTTTCAGTTCCTCGGTGGAAAATGTTTGGACCCCCCTGGTCGAGCTGTAAACTCTACTTGAGTCCTTTTGCCAAACGCTATTATTACCAGCAGGACATCAAGGGCGCCGCAGCTCTTTGAAGTGTGCATCTCGTCATGTGACCCCTTCATCGAGGTTGCACTTTTGTAAAACATGATGAGATCCATCAAATGCACAAATTCTGGCAACTGTCAACGTGGATATGTACACTTCATTAGGTACACCTTGGTCTAATGATTAGGTCTAATGAGAGCCCGTGCAAGACTAGTTAGCTACATTGTTCTAGGGGCCAATTTATTTAGAAATCTGCTTTGAACTGCTTTTTATTGATTACTGTACATTTATTAAAAAAATACAGTGCATCCAAAAGTATTCACAGCACTTCACTTTTTCACATCTTGTTACGTTACAGCATTGTTTCAAAATGGAATACATTAATTTTTGTCCTCAAAATTCTAAACACAATAACCCCGTAATGACAATGTGAAAAGTAGTGATTTTTTAAATGTAATTTTTTTTAATACATTTGCAAATTTTTTTTTTAAAGAAAACACTTTTCACATTGTCATTATGTGTGTCGAATTTTGAGGACAAACATGGATTTATTCTATTTTGGAATAAGGCTGTAAAATGTGGGAAAAGTGAAGCGTACATGTTCCTCATAAAATTGCATATTTTTAAATATTATCTAATAATGCAACAAATATACTATTACAACAAATATATTATTAAAAATCTTTTTTTTGTTAAAATAGAAATAAATCATTTTTATCTGCTTGACTTACAGTATGATTTAAAAGCAGGTCATGCATCAAATTATGCACTGTAAAAGGATATATTAATATATCATAGTAATAATATACAATATTGCGACCCCAAAAGGGACAAGCGGTAGAAAATGGATGGATGGATATAATAATATATAAATAATAATATTTCACAGCGATGTAGTTTTTACAGCATTTTACCTTAAATGAAAAAAAACAACAACAGTGCCACTGTTTTTGACGGTGACATTTTGGCAACTGAGACGCTGTTCTTTTACTGTGAGAAAGTGTGATACCGTTTTGACATTTACAGTAAAACACTGTAAAAATTCAAATTGTTTTACAGTAAAAAAGAAAACAAAAAAAATGACAGCTCAGTTTGCAGAATTTTACCATAAAAATGCAGTTTTCTATTGACAGTTAGAACATTTTACAGTAAACTGCTGGAGACTGAGCTGACAATTGACAATGTTTTTTTAATTACAGTAAAATGCTTTAAAAACCACCGTGAATTTTCCTTTTTTTTTTTTAATTTACCCTGAAAGCTACAGAATTTTTTTTTTTTACATTGTACTTAAAAAAAAAAAAAAACAGATAAATAAGACATTGTGATGAACATAACGGTCCTCCATGAAAAACAAGTGGAAGACCTTCGATCGACACTCTTAAAAATATGCAAATGCTAACACCGATGACATGCTGATCTTCATCAAGCATGTTTACCTTGCTAACCGCCTTCCGCGACTGTGTTGGCATGCAACATTT
>NC_084756.1:1986570-1999070 GCF_033978785.1 Entelurus aequoreus | reverse complement strand
TTCGCTCGATGACTGACGAACGACACCATGTCTATGGTTTGGGATTATTTTAAAGTGTCTCTGATGAATAAAAAACGTGCAATTTGCAATGACTGCAAAAAGTTGGTTATGCGAGGAGGGACCAAGACGTCTTCCTTTAATACGAGCAATTTGATCTCCCACCTCTTCAAGAACCATAAGGAGATACACGATGAATACAAGCGGAAGATGGATGAATAGCAAACACCGATTTCCTGTTATACAGTATACCAGGCAGTCTTGCACTAAAGGAGGACTATGTTATTGTTTACTTTATTACTTTATTACTCTAGTACACTCTGGACTGAAGCTGTGTGCCTTCATTGTTTTTATAGCTGTTGTTTTGAGGCATGTTTAAAAAAAATAAAAAAAATAATGCACTTTGTGAAAGTCAAAGTATAGTATTTCCCATAGTTGTAGTGGGTATTAGGATTATCTCAGGGAGATCCCTACACCCCCCGCTACCCAAAACCCCCCCACCTCAACCCCGCCCCCCCAACCCTGCCCACCTCAACCTCCTCATGCTCTCTCAGGGAGAGCATGTCCCAAATTCCAAGCTGCTGTTTTGAGGCATGTTAAAAAAATAATGCACTTTGTGACTTCAATAATAAAAATATGGCAGTGCCATGTTGGCACTTTTTTCCATAACTTGAGTTGAAGTTGTTCTTTTATTTTGGAAAACCTTGTTACATTGTTTAATGCATCCAGCGGGGCATCACAACAAAATTAGGCATAATAATGTGTTAATTCCACGACTGTAAATATCGGTATCGGTTGATATTGGAATCGGTAATTAAGAGTTGGACAATATCGGAATATCAGATATCGGCAAAAAAGCCATTATCGGACATCTCTATCCGTCAGTAGACTCGCTATGGAAGTGCTAAAAACTACCGGTACAACAAAAATGATAGGGAGAAGACACTGTTGAAGTGGAGGCTGAAAAATAGGATTAAATGTTCGACCTTGACCTTGACGATGAAACACAATGTGACATCCACCATCACAAACATTGCAAACAAATTTGAAGCTCCATCCCTCATGACCGCGACACACTCAACTGTCATCGTGAACTTCCCCTCTCAGCCCTGCGGGCGAGCCATCCATCCCATATGGATGGATGCGCTCCTTTTAGCCCATCAACATCCAGGGCCGGCAGGTGGCAGTAGTGGAGCAGTACAAGTACCTGGGAGTCCACTTGAACAGCAGACTGGACTGGAAGGACAACAGCAAAGCTGTTTACAAGAAGGGCATGAGCAGACTCTTTTTCCTGAGGACGCTTAGTGACCCCACAGTTTCACATACATTTTAATGTGTGCAGCAAGCTGTTGGAGATATTTTGGCAGTCTGTTGTGGCCAGTGCCCTGTACTTTGCAGTGGTTTGTTGGGGGAGCAGCACCAGCAAAAGGAACTTAAACCGGATTGACAAACTGATCCGGAAAGCCGGCCAAACTATTGGCACGCAGTTGGAGGTGTTTGTGTCAGTGAGGGACAGGAGGAACACTGGACAAACTGCTGGCCATCATGGACAATCCTGCCCACCCACTCCACCAGACAATTAAGGGACCGCAGAGCTCATACTCCAACAGGCTCCTTCACCTCCGTTCCCAGTGTTCCATTCAAGAACTCCTTATTTCCGTACGCCATCCAGCTGTATAATCACTCGCCATACAGCAATAGATGAAATCTGTCTATTACCTGACCGCTTCTATGTTAGCTACCTCTCTTCGTTTATAATGTATATTTTCTGCTGGATCTACTCTCTATTTTATGCTGCCCTTTTTTTTACTCCAGCTGTTACATATACTGTAATATTGTACATGGTAATTGGGATTTGTTATACTGTATATTGTATATAGAGATGTCCGACGATGGCTTTTTTGCCGATATTCCGATATTGTCCAACTCTTAATTACCGATTCCGATATCAACCGATACCAATATATACAGTCGTGGAATTAACACATTATTATGCCTAATTTTGTTGTGATTCCCCGCTGGATGCATTAAACAATGTAACAAGGTTTTCCAAAATAAATCAACTCAAGTTATGGAAAAAAGTGCCAACATGGCACTGCATTATTTATTATTGAAGTCACAAAGTGCATTATTTTTTTTAACATGCCTCAAAACAGCAGCTTGGAATTTGGGACATGCTCTCCCTGAGAGAGCATGAGAAGGTTGAGATGGAGGGGTAGGGGGCAGCGGGGGGTGTATATTGTAGCGTCAGTTAGTGCTGCAAGGGGTTCTGGGTATTTGTTCTGTTGTGTTTATGTTGTCTTACGGTGCGGATGTTCTCCAGAAATGTGTTTGTCATTCTTGTTTGGTGTGGGTTCACAGTGTGGCGCATATTTGTAACAGTGTTAAAGGCCTACTGAAACCCACTACTACCGACCACGCAGTCTGATAGTTTATATATCAATGATGAAATCTTAACATTATAACACATGCCAATACGGCCGGGTTAACTTATAAAGTGACATTTTAAATTTGCCGCTAAACTTCCGGTTCGAAACGCCTCTGAGGATGACGTATGCGCGTGACGTAGACCGGCGAACACGGGTATGCCTTCCACATTGAAGCCAATACGAAAAAGCTCTGTTTTCATTTAATAATTCCACAGTATTCTGGACATCTGTGTTCGTGAATCTGTTTCAATCATGTTCATTGCATTATGGAGAAGGAAGCCGAGCAAGCAAAGAAGAAAGTTGTCGGTGCGAAATGGACGTATTTTTCGAACGTAGTCAGCCACAACAGTACACAGCCGGCGCTTCTTTGTTTACATTCCCGAAAGATGCAGTCAAGATGGAAGAACTCGGATAACAGAGACTCTAACCAGGAGGGCTTTTGACTTCGATACACAGACGCCTGTAGAGAACTGGGACAACACAGACTCTTACCAGGATTACTTTGATTTGGATGACAAAGACGCAGACGTGCTACTGTGAGTATGCAGCTTTGGCTTTTTTTGCGTATGTACGTAACTTTTTTTAAATATATAAGCTTTATGAACCTTGGGTTAGGTGAACGGTCTTTTGGGCTGAGTGATTGTGTGTGTTGATCATGTGTTAGAATTGTATTGGCGTGTTCTATGGAGCTAGGAACTAGCAGAGGAGCTAGGAGTTAGCATAACACGTACCGTACCGTACGTGCGCGTCACGTACGTAACTTTTTAAAAATATATAAGCTTTATGAACCTTGGGTTAGGTGAACGGACTTTTGGGCTGAGTGATTGTGTGTGTTGATCAGGTGTTTCAATTGTATTGGCGTGTTCTATGGAGCTAGGAGCTAGCAGAGGAGCTAGGAGCTAGCATAACAAACACGCAGGTGTTATTATGCAGGATTAATTTGTGGCATATTAAATATAAGCCTGGTTGTGTTGTGGCTAATAGAGTATATATATGTCTTGTGTTTATTTACTGTTGTAGTCATTCCCAGCTGATTATCAGGTACCGTGAGTATGCAGCCTTGGCTGCTAAACATTCGATAACTTGACCGTATGTGCGCGTCACGTACGTAACTTTTTAAAAATATACAAGCTTTATGAACCTTGGGTTAGGTATACGGTCTTTTGGGCTGAGTGATTGTGTGTGTTGATCAGGTGTTTGAATTGTATTGGCGTGTTCTATGGAGCTAGGAGCTAGCAGAGGAGCTAGGAGCTAGCATAACAAACACGCAGGTGTTTTTATGCAGGATTAATTTGTGGCATATTAAATATAAGCCTGGTTGTGTTGTGGCTAATAGAGTATATATATGTCTTGTGTTTATTTACTGTTGTAGTCATTCCCAGCTGAATATCAGGTCCCACCCGACTCTCACAGCATCTTCCCTATCTGAATAGCTTCAACTCCCCACTAGTCCTTCACTTGCACTTTACTCATCCACAAATCTTTCATCCTCGCTCAAATTAATGGGGAAATTGTCGCTTTCTCGGTCCGAATCTCTCTCACTTCATGCGGCCATCATTGTAAACAATAGGGAACTTTGCGTATATGTTCAACTGACTACGTCACGCTACTTCCGGTAGGTGCAAGCCTTTTTTTTATCAGATACCAAAAGTTGCAATCTTTATCGTCGTTGTTCTATACTAAATCCTTTCAGCAAAAATATGGCAATATCGCGAAATGATCAAGTATGACACATAGAATAGATCTGCTATCCCCGTTTAAATAAAAAAAATTCATTTCAGTAGGCCTTTAAAGTTGTTTATACACTCACCCTCAGTGTGACCTGTATGGCTGTTGACCACGCATTGCTTGCATTCACTTGTGTGTGTGAAAAGCCGAAGCTATTATGTGACTGGGCCGGCACGCAAAGGCAGTGCCTTTAAGCTTTATTGGCGCTCTGTACTTCCCCCTACGTCCGTGTTCAAAGCGGCATTTTAAAAAGTCATACATTTTAGTTTTTGAAACCGATACCGATAACTTTGAAACCGATACCGATCATTTCCGATATTACATTTTAAAGCATTTATCGGCCGATAATATCGGGCTGCCGATATTATCGGCCGATAAATGACATCTCTAATTGTATATATTATATAAAAATATAATATAATATAATAATATATCAGTATATATTATATGCTGTATATACAGGTCCGGTGGCCATGGATGAAGTGCTGGCTGTCCAGAGTCGGGACCCGGGGTGGACCGCTCGCCTGTGCATCGGTTGGGGCCATCTCTGTGCTGCTGACCCGTCTCCGCTCGAGATGGTTTCCTGCTGGCCCCACTATGGACTGGACTCTCACTATTATGTTAGATCTACTATGGACTGGACTTTCACAATATTATGTTAGACCCACTCGACGACCATTGCATCCGGTCTCCCCTGGGGGGCGGGGGGGGGGGGGGGGGGGGAGTCACCCACATATGCGGTCCTCTCCAAGGTTTCTCATAGTCATTCACATCGACGTCCCATTGGGGTTGTGAGTTTTTCCTTGCCCTTATGTGGGCTCTGTACCGCGGATGTCGTTGTGGCTTGTGCAGCCCTTTGAGACACTTGTGATTTAGGGCTATATAAATAAACATTGATTGATTGATTGAAATATTACATATATGTTATATTTTATATTGCTACTATGGTACATTTTTAGTCCACTTTATACCTGCATTATCCTTTCCAGCCTTACCCTTTCCATCCTTTGTAACTGAGCTACTGTGTGGAACAATTTCCCTTGTGGATCAATAAAGTTTGTCTAAGTCTAAGTCTAAGTGGATGGCGCTCCTTTTAGGCCACGCGATCGGCGGAGGCACCTTGAATCCTCTCCGGATTGTCGATGATAAAGTTGCCGTTCCACACGATGGCGAGCTCCACCGCCAGGTCGCTGATCCTCACGCCCTCGTACGTGTACTGAAAAGGAGAAGAGAGGGAATGAAAAAAAGGACGCTGGGAGGATGAAAGGGCGGCGGGGAGACGAGGCTTTTAAGCGTCCCTCACTCCCGCCGTCAACGTCCACACGCTCATCATCCGCACGCCAGGAAGATGACCTTTGATGCTTTGTCGCAGACGACATGGCTCGCATTGGAATTGCGGGACAAAAGGCAAATCTCAGCATTCATCTCCGCCTCTGACACCTCAGCTTGCAAGGCAAGGTCACACCCCGGTCACAGGAAACGCCTTGACTTGCTTCCCATTTCCTTTCCAGCCCCCCAGCGATTTTCCTTCCCTCCCATCTCTCTCTCCCTCATCACTCGCTTTATCTCCCCTGCAATCTCTCTCTGTTTCGGCGTGCCACGCACCTCGGAGCGGCGGGCGCCCACGTGGCATCCGCGACAACCAAAGACGCCCGCCTCGCTCGACAGACGCGGATATTTGAAACGGCCTGTCTTACTGGGGATCCACGCAAAATGTTACGGAACTGTTTAAAACGTTGCAAAACACATTAAAGAAATAAAAATAACACTGAAAGATTGTAAAATATGTCCAAAAATGATGTCAGTCAACATGAAAATCGACATCAGTTGCGTTTCGATTACAGTTTTTCGCAAAATAAATGTGATATTTCTCAAAATTTGATAAAGTATATTTGCGACTAGTAGGTGTTGCGCCATGATCCGTAATTGTCAGGTTCAAACACTGATGACATCTATTAAACAAGACAAGAAGCAAAGAATCAAACAGAGACAGAATTCAATTTGGACTCAATATTGAGGAGAGTCGCCTGTACACTGTACCCTTCTCCAGTATCTCAGCACGCTCTGGCGCAAGATTGTACAACACCTCCTTTATTAGACTTTCTCTGACCACAGCTGCTTCCAGAAGGGAAGTGGGTCGTAAACAGCGTTGCCTTTGGTTACAGAACAGTTCAAAAGAAAAGGTCGTAAAATAGTTCAAAAAGAGGTTCGTAAATAGTTCAAAAAAGGAGGTTCAAGAAGAGGTCGCCTGGAGGGGAGTCTGGTCCTGCTTCCTCCCCGCTTTGAAGTCCTTGGGTTAGAACAATATCTTTCTGTTGATTACCATACATGAAAGAAAACAGAACGGTATAGCTTGGTTGGTAGAGCGGCCGTGCCAGCAACTTGAGGGTTGCAGGTTCGATTCCTGCATCCGCTATCCTAGTTACTGCCGTTGTGTCCTTGGGCAAGACACTTTACCCACCTGCTCCCAGTGCCACCCACACTGGTTTAAATGTAACTTAGATATTGGGTTTCACTATGTAAAGCGCTTTGAGTCACTAGAGAAAAGCGCTATATAAATATAATTCACTTCAACACCTTCATTTTGCTTCCCCACCCTACACAGTGGAGTTTTATGCGCCTTACTCTTGGTAGGTTCCAAAGACATGCTATCGGCCCGCTTTTCTGTATATTTTTGTTTTTGTCTGCATGTATCTACGGTGTATGATTTATGATTAATAAATCATCTCCTACCCTCACGTTTTCATCCGGAGTTTGTCCGTTTTGCATCTGGAGGAACGACCCCGCATAAAGATGCGACCCCCTCGTGACAGTTTCCGCCTTGTAAATATTTTTTCACTGCCATGTCAAGCTAATATGAAATCACTGCAAGTCCCAATTCCATTGTTCATGTTAATGAGCCAGTCATTAGATATGGTGCATTAGTAATCTTCACTACCTTCCATTCTTTTAATGACATTTGAGACTAACATTTATCAATGCAGAACAAAATTGATTAATAAAACAACTAAGAATCCCAAAAAAAAGGTAATCTGCAGTTTTGATCATAATGATGATTATTTCAAACTCACTTTTGTATCTCTCCTACAGTGGCCATTGCCATAAATTATGCAAATGACGGGATTTAAATAAACATTTATCAATGCCGAACAAAATTGATTAAAAAAACAACTAAAAAAGGCAATTTTCTAAAACTGACTTTTGTATCTCTCCTACAGCGTCCTTTGCCATAAATTAGGCAAATGAGGTGATGACGTCATCTAACGACTTCCAGCCAATTGCTACTTTCCGTACTGAGGAAAGTCTATTGAGATATCAATAGAAAAAAGAAGGCAAGGGGCGATCGCTCAAAGGCAACATCCTTACGGCCCTCTCGACATTATTCGGGCATGGGGGTCTATCCGAGCCTGCCGGTCGGCCTCTATTGCAGGGAAGGGACCCACGAGGTGGCCCGATGCGGCGGCGACCGATCGGAAGCGAGACCGCCACGGACCTGTCTGCCCCAGTTGTCCTGCGTTGACATATGGCTGGTTCGGTCTTTATGTGACCTCTAAATGCGAAGTGTTTCCATCATGCTTTTGTGAAACACTTCAATATGGAAACGTCTCAAAAACCACCTCATGAGAGCGCAAAAATGTTTTAGCCATTACCAGTTTCTTATTTCGATATTCAGGTTTTTCGCATTTCTAGGGGGAACAGAATTGCAGCTACTGGTACAAAATAAGTAATTCAGTTTAATGTTATTGCCTCAACTACCTTTGCACTCTTTTTCTAAAGGCTGATTTAACTTTTATTCGTGGAGTGGTGTATTATTCCAATGGCTCCATAAATGACCGTTTATTCTCACTGAGTTTGTCTTTGAACTCGGTATGACAACATGACTGTTGTGTTGTACAAAACCCAAAACCAGTGAAGTTGGCACTTTGCGTAAATCGTAAATAAAAACAGAATACAAAGATTTGCAAATCCCTTTCAACATATATTCAATTAAATAGACTGCAAAGACAAGTTATTTATGTTTGAATTGAAAATAGTAATTTTTTTTTGCAAATAATCATTAACTTAGAATTTACTGGCAGCAACACATTGCAAAAAAGTTGTCACAGGGGCATTTTTACCACTGTGTTACATGGCCTTTCCTTTTAACAACACTCTGTAAGCATTTGGGAACTGAGGAGACCAATTTTTTAAGCTTCTCAGGTGGAATTCTTTCCCATTCTTGCTTGATGTACAGCTTAAGTTGTTCAACAGTCCGGGGGTCTCCGTTGTGGTATTTTAGGCTTTATATTGCGTCACACATTTTCAATGGGAGACAGGTCTGGACTACAGGCAGGCGGGTACTAACCCTGTCTTTTACTACGAAGCCACGCTTTTGTAACACGTGCAAAATGTGGCTTGGCATTGTCTTGCTGAAATAAGCAGGGGCGTCCATGAAAAAGATGTTGCTTTGATGGCAACATATGCTGCTCCAAAACCTGTATGTACCTTTCAGCATTAATGGTGCCTTCACACGACGTCCACAGTTTCCAAAAACAATTTGAAATGTGGACTCGTCACACCACAGAAGACTTTTCCACTTCCATTAGTCCATCTTAGATGAGCTCGGGCCCAGCGGAGCCGACGGCGTTTCTGGGTGTTGTTGATAAACGGTTTTCGCATAGCATAGTAGAGCTTTAACTTGCACTTACAGATTTAGCGACTAAGTGTAGGGACTGACAGTGTTTCTGAAATGTTCCTGAGGCCATGTAGTGATATGCTTTACACACTGATATCACTTTTTGATGCAGTACCGCGTGAGGGAACGAAGGTCACGGGTATTCAATGTTGGTTTACGGCCTTGCCGCTTACATGCAGTGATTTTTCCAGATTCTCTGAACCTTTTGATGATATTACGGACCGTAGATGGTGAAATCCCTAAATTCCTTGCAATAGCTGGTTGAGAAATGTTGTTCTTAAACAATTTGCTCACGCATTTGTTGACAAAGTGGTGACCCTCGCCCCGTCCTTGTTTGTGAATGACTGAGCATTTCATGGAAGCTGCTTTTATTCCCAATCATGGCACCCACCTGTTCCCAATTAGCCTGTTCACCTGTGGCATGTTCCAAATAAGTGTTTGATGAGCATTCCTGAACTTTCTCAGTCTTTTTTGCCACTTGTGCCAGCTTTTTTGAAACATGTTGCAGGCATCAAATTCCAAATGAGCTAATATTTGCAAAAAATACCAACATTTTCCAAATTGAACGTTAAGTATCTTGTCTTTGCAGTCTATTCAATTGAATATAGGTTGAAAAGTATTTGCAACTCATTGTATTTTGTTTTTATTTACCATTTACACAACGTGCCAACTTCACTGCTTTTGTGTTTTGTAATTATGTGCATCGGTACAATAGTCGATCCTGTCAGACAAAAATGAGGGCAATTTTGAGTTGGTAACACAAGCAAAAAATATGGCTAAATGTTCCAGGTCCTACCGAGCTGTTCTGGCACTGCACGCTGGTGCTGTTGAAGCGCAGCGCCGTGACGCGGTGGATGATGCCCTGCACGTTCACCACGCACTCGTAGCCCCGCTGGCCCGACTGAGGCTGCGGGAGATTTCGAGCCTTCAGGGTGATGGGCCGCACTTCGCCCGCTGGAACCAGAATTTCCCCGGAGTGGAGTAGCTGAGGGCAGTCCTGCACACACACACACACACACACACACACACACACACACACACACACACACACACACACACACAACAACTCGTTGTTACCTAACAAACCTTTAAATGTTATCTATTAGTGATGACCACCAGGCAGTAGGAAGGATCCATTACCTGACACATGAAACGTGACAATTGGGAGGATTGCACTATCCACTTAAGCCGTCAAATAACAGTAGAGTTGAATATCTTAAAATGTGTTTTATTCCAAAATTGACCACAGCGTCTGTTGCCATGTAGAGTGGCACTTTCCATCATTTTCAGCAGACTTTATAATTCAAATGAGAAGGCAGCGACTGGGCTTCCTAAGCATGTTGGTCACTTGCCATCCAAAAGTGAGGAAGTAAACCAGAACCTCCGCTCACCTTTTCTTTACACCTGTATGATGGTTAGTCCTTTGTAAAATGTTACCCGACTATAAAACGCTGCGTCTAATTTATGGATTTTTCTTCGCTGACGGCCATAATGCAAACAGTTTTCATTAAACACAAGACACTGAGAAGGTGTGTTATTGTTTGTGATATGGTGTTATCTTTTGGACGAGTTTGCTCACTGCAGGGGCTGCTGGGTGAATTTCTACAGTGCTTCCTGCTGTTTAAAGCTTTGAACCGGAAATAAAAATGCCGTTCTGTCTTCTAGTCGTCCATAGTGTTTCTACTCGTATGGATTCTTCTTTAATCACTCCAAGCAATGTTTGTAAGTTTTACAATATAACTAAAACAATTCTTACTTACTAAACCGTCCCATGTGTGATGTCCGTAGGAGTCGTTTCATGCATATTTGTATGCGCTATCACAGGGGTAGGGAACCTATGGCTCTAGAGCCAGATGTGGCTCTTTTGATGACTGCATCTGGCTCTCAGATAAATCTTAGCTGACATTGCTTAACACGATAAGTAATGAATAATTCAGCTGGTAATCACAGTGTTAAAAATAACGTTCAAAATATAAAACATTCTCATGCATTTTAATGCATCCATCCGTTTTCTACTCCACCTGTTCAAGAAGTCGCATTAATGGTAAGAAGTATTTTATTTATTATTGGTTAGCTTCAGAATAACAATGTTATTAAAAAGAATAAGAGACTTATTATACTCAAACAATGTTGGTCTTACTTAAAAATGCACACATCTAGTTGTATTCAGTGTTAAAAAATATTATATGGCTCTCACGGAAATACATTTTAAAATATTTGACTTTCATGGCTCTCTCAGCCAAAAAGGTTCCCGACCCCTGCGCTATCATAATGTAATCAAGCCAGCGACGTTAGCATTAGCTAGTATGCTAACACGTTTGTGTTAGTATTATCAACTTACATTGGCATTCTTTTTGTATTGTTTCCGTTTCACAAATTCCTCAGTACATTCGCCAAAACGTCACCGTGGAGTTATTGAGTCTGTTTAGCTGATTGGAGAACTCGCTTGCGCAGCTAGTGGGTCCATGACGATGACTTTCGTTTTGTTTGATCGGCTGTTTTACTGCCTTGTTACAGAAACAATTGAGGTATGTAAATAAATATTTACAGACCATTTCTGTGTAAATAACTAATTTCACAACATAAATATTTGCGGCTTATATATGGAAGTATATTATTTTCTTCTAAAATTCAGTGGGTGCGACTTATAGTCCGGAAAATACGGTACTTGCCTGTGAGGTAAATAAAGGTTTTATGACTGTGCTAGTTTGACCATACTACTGAATTATCCTGTTGTTGTTGTTATTTATTCTCAATTCAAAATCAGGGGCTTCCTCCTGAAAACCAGCATCCTCTGCAGTGGATATTTATTTTGTCACATTTACAAATTTCAGAAAAGAAATAGCCATGTGATGCGACATAAATGTGTGATGGATGCTGGTTGCCAAGAGGATATATTTCCTTATGCAACAATCTGCGTGCATCATTTATGTAAAACTATTCCTCCTCTGGAGATTAACAATCTGTCACTGCATCTATCTTGCTGACATCATCATTTCTAGTCATATACATGTCAATATGCAGCTCGGGGGATTAAAGTAGCAAAGACTTCTCTAATACAAATAATATGCATGCTAGTTTCACTGCACATAAAAGCCACACTTGCACCTTAATAGTATTTATTGCATGTCTACTATAGTTTAAGGCATATTGTAGTCTTTTGTGTTGTTCCATTAAGTGTCTCTGAGTGTGCATGTGAATGAAGAGCATGTGCAACGTGTGGAATACCTCTGAGGCATTGACTCTGCCCTCCTGGAAGGAGCAGCTGCTCGGGTCATGGGTGCACATGTTGCGATATTTACACCAGTGGCAGCGGAACGTGCTGTTGACACAGGACAGACACCTGCAGGACAAAGACATCCGTTCTTCTGTTAGCAGGAAGGACCACGTAGAAACTACAGAAGGGACTGTTACCATTGTTTGAGGAGAACGTTTTGGGAATTTTGCCTATCATTTACAATTCGTAAGACAAGAACACATATGTTTTTCTTTTCTTTTGGCATTCTAATTAGTAATACACGGCAAGTATATATATATATATATATATATATATATATATATATATATATATATATATATATATATATATATATATATATATATATATATATATATATATATATATATATATATACATATATATATATATATACATATACATATACACATAT